>NC_056744.1:761796920-762069420 GCF_019279795.1 Protopterus annectens
TCCTAAGTAATAGTACAGTATATGGACTGTGTGAACAACAGCCATCATCATAATGTTTGCCACTCACACACTAACCCTACATATACTGACCCAATTCACAGTGTAGTCTGATGCCTGACTTCAGTATGGGACATGTGTCAGTCTGGCCCTACAAACATATAGGCTAATAGGGTATCAGAAACAGGAGCAGCATGCAACGTTGGATAGAACAGGACCAAGAGCACTGACATCTACCCCAGTCTGTACACAGGCCAAATAACATAATCACAATACACGGCTACACAATACAGACACTCTGTCAACAATCACCAGAAGTACACAGACCTCATTACTGTACAGGCTACAACAGAATGTTCAGGTTTTGTCCTCAAATATTAGGGCTCCTATACATTACATGTCTGGTAGTCTGATATATCACTGGCTTGATATCAGGAATTATGTCAGTAAATAATGGTATACTGTAGATATCCACCTCTTACTGCATGACATATGAACAAAGGGTGACAGACTTGGGGGACAGAGGCACAAACACAGGGCCAATATTGACATATTTCAGTTATAAACTGAGAACATTGCTGGTGTAACAGGGTTTGTTGTGACATATCTCTTCTGAGGGATATGAAGTCAGTAACACACATGGATTTTACCATTTACTGACTACAGTCATGAGAGTATGCTACTGCATTTTTAAAGAGAGAAAATGTGTGAGCAACACACCAAATCTAAGACTCCAAACTCTGGCCAGTCTGCAGATAGCCCTACAGATGAGAGTTTTTTCAACCACATAACACTGTCATTCCAGACTTTAAATAATGCAGAACAGCCATATCCACACAAACCCTGTTAAACCAACATTACTTCAAATGTAGAACAGCAATAATTACATTCTGTCCCCATGTCTGGAACATCCCCCTCCAGTTTGTTGGCCTGTCTCCACAGTGTTTGTTGTAAAAGGTATTTCCAGCTGCCCTCTGTGATGTTGTTTGTCACACACTCACATGAAGTCCTGCTCACAGGGAAGGAGAATGGCCAACACCCACTTGCAATGCTTACTTATAGGAGTGTGTTTTCATGCAATTGGCTATAGGAATGATGCCACAGCTGTTCCACATGCAATTAGCATGTGGAGGACTCCAATTCATGCACAGGCCATCAGCTGATCATGAGCATTACCTACCAATGTCAAGTTCCTGACTATGTAAAACAGATGCATTTTTTCACATCTACCAGAGAGGGGGGGGGGGGGAGACAGAGACAGAGACAAGGGGAAAGAAAGAAAGTATGAGAGAAAGACCCAAACATGTTTGTGTATGATATGTGGGTGGAGAGAGATCTCTGGGTATTATAATGGTTGGCTATATATACATTTATGGCTGTGGATTGTCTACAACAACCTCTATGATGTTTGACAACTGTTGGCCTTGTAATGTGACATTGGAACATATGGGTCCTCAATATGAAGATGTAGCAAAACCCACCCTACAATGGATCTTGTTATTACATAATCACACCAACACCCACACAGGATATTGCTGACACACATACTTCCCAATACTGTGTTTCAAACCCCTGTCTAGCTATGTATTGGTACTACAGTGTTATGCAGTCATTGCAGGTGCCATGGAGCTTATATGTTGGAAAACTGTCCAAAGGTGTCTTTGAAGGTGAGTGACATCAGCTGCAGTGCTAAAGGAGGGGAGAGGGAAGTGTAGGAAGTGTGAATGACCACAAAATTTGGTGTCAACAGACACATACACTAACACATTGCCAGGACCAGAATTAGAACTCATACCTAACTAGTTTGCTACACTATGGTATTAGGCAGTTATTGCAAGCGCCACAGACCTTTTATGTTGAACAACTCTCCAAAGGTATCTTTGAAGGTGAGTGACATCAGCTGCAGTGCTAAAGAAGGAGAGAGGGAAGTGTAGGAAGTGTGAATGACCACAAAATTAGGTGTTAACAAAGACACACACACACAATTTCACAGTTGCTTGGACCATGATTAGATCTCCTATCTAACTAGTTTGCTACACTACAGTATTGCGCAATTATCATGAGTGCCACTGAGCTTACAGGATTGACGCTTGGTCAAAGGGTTATTTCAAGGTGACTGACATCAGCAGACATGCTAAAGTTGGGCAATGGCAGGTGTAATGAGCATGAATGGTCTCAAAATCATTCATCAACACACACACAAACATACATGCACACACACACACACACACACACACACACACACACACACACACACACACACACACAAAATCACAATTGCCAGGACAAGGATTAGACCTCCTACCTAACCATTTTACTACACTACAGTATTACACAGTTATCACGAGTGCCACGGAGCTTATAAGGCTGAGTCATGGCCGATGGTTTATTTTAAGGTGACTGACATCAGCAGGAGTGCTAACATGTGCAATGGGAAGTGCAGTGTGTGTGTGAATCAGCCATAAATCATTCCTCTGGAAACACACACACACACACACACACACACACACACACACACACACACACACACACACACACACACACACACACACACATACACACACTCAGTGACATACTTTACATTTGACAGGACTGAGTATACAAATGCTGCATGAATACTGATTTGTACTATCATGTTACACAGTTATCACAAGCACTACAAACACTATAGGGCTGAGGGATACCAAAAGGAATATGTGCAGTGATTGGCATCAGCACATTATGTAATATCACCCATTTGGATGTGTAGTGGGTGGGACAGGCCTCATAATGTAATTCTCTCTGTCACCGTTTGTTTCTCTCTTCCCCATATCTCTGTGTGTGTATGTTTGACATATTATAGTGTGTTGGCCTTGGATATGTGTAAGTATTCCTATCCAATGTGTGTGTGCAAAGTATGAATGATGTACATTTTGGTGTGTGTGCACAGACATCTACAAATGACAGATATGTATAGTCCACTGTGTTGTAAGATATGGGCTTCATTTCTCTAAAGGTAGGAGCATGCCTAGTATTACCTTCTGTGTTGAGTGTGTGAATCCATTCCAGGTAGGATTGTACTCCAGTCCAGGGTATAGAGTTCTACACATACAGCTAGCAACCTGTTTCTGCAGGTTAGCTGTAGATAGGCTGACAATATGGAGTCACAATGGGCGACAGATAGGGGGATACTGTAACTATCGCTGTCTGTGCTGATTGTGTTACATGGTTGGTGTTAGCAGAGATATTCAGACATGTACTGTTTTACACTGTGATGTATTATGTCATCAGCTACTGACAGATACGATTATTTGCTCCCAGTTATTTACTGGGAAATACAAGATGAATGAAGCTGAGTCCAGTATTGTGGTGCACAGCCTACACATTCTTGCACACTCCTGCCATTCTGGAGGGGTAGCTACAGACACTTATTGATGGGTCTGTGTAAATGGTCCAGCACCTAGGTACTATGCTGTCTGAGGGTCCCCTTCTTGTACATATATCGACTTAACAGAATGGCCATATCCTGCTGTGGCCATACCTCTCAGCTGTACAGATTCTCCCAGGTTACCCAGAAGCACGGCTCCTATATCTGGTCAGTTCCCCTTTACATTGTAGTTTATGAGCAGGTTTGTAGCCACCCATTACTGGGTTTGCAGGCAGGGGTAGTATGGGCACACATCAGAGTTTCAGACTTCATACACTCCATGACAGCCACGCATCTACACCCCCCACTCTGTTATTCTATCCTCTTCCTAACATTATGCGAGCGATATCTGAGAAGTATCCCTATAGTTGACCCTTCATCCCAGTGGTATTTATGGATTGATCCACAGTTCATGCAGTAGGACATGGGGGGCATGCTACTGGGATTTGTCAACATGGCCTTGTATTTGTGTTCTGTTGACTGTGTTAGACTGTTAGTTGTGATCTTATGAGATACCATACATTGGCACTACGGGTGAGGTACAAGCCTTTGACAGAGGACTGTAGGCCACTTGGTAGTGATGCAGGCCATCTGTAGCAGGCCACTGCATTCTGTCACTCCTACATTCCCAGGCTGCAAGCCAGTGGATTCCCCTGGGCTGACAGGGTAAGTGTGCAAGCTGTTAATCGCAATAGTTCCTGTCCATATTGATCCACTGGTCTGGATGCAGGCAGGGTGCTGCTTACAGCTAGTGACACACCTGCATAGGATAGCTCTTCAGCATGCTGCAGTCTATGGGTATTCCCATACAGAAGTGGGGTCATACTGTACTCATGCCCAACAGCAAGGATATGACCTGTGATAAACCTGTGGCTGATGGTGGGGTGAGCCGAGTGCATGTGTGATATGGAAGCTACTTGCAGCTGACTCACAGATATATGTAGGACATTCCCCTTATGCTGCCTTGTGCAGGGACATAAGCAGACTCTCATTACTTCATAACTGTGCCTTTTTTGCTCTGCCAGTGATCGGCCAGACTACATTAGTATTCCATACTACACGGACAACTAATGTGCTGCTAACCTGTATTTACAATTCCAATGTTGTGTTCAGCTGACAGTTAAATTTTTTGCACTCTGTCTAGGGTATTTCCACCTGTGTACTGTGTGTATGTATGGGCCCACATTCATGGCATGTCCACCTTTCAGATGGTGACAGATATTGACATCTGGACAGTGAGTATGGACGACTGCTAACACGGGTATTGCTGAGAAGCATTGTGTTTGAAACTGCAGTTGTTGGAACATGGCCCTGTCAACCACAGTACTGCCCATAGGCCACTGAGACACAACCCACCATGCCTACATGCTGACCACTTCCAGACAGTATTGAACACACAACAACCTAACACACAGACCCCTGCATATTGTACACATGCAACAATCTATCCTGTAGATTGGGCCTGATCAGGTAATCTGTGCTCCACTGATACTATTCCTCACACTTACATGTTACTGCATTTCTACATAGGATTGTGGGGGGGCACACCTGACAACTTTAAACTGTGCTATGACTGTACTGGTATGTCAGGTACTTGGTTGGCTTCCACATCATTTTGTATTCTGACCTATCATACAGATTGGAGGCATATCAGTGGAGTACAGATCTTAGGTTTTATTGACCTACATTTCAGTTTCAGACTTCTTACCCTTCAGAACTAACATACAACTGCCAGACCTGTTGCAATCTGTCTGTGTAGGTCTGGTGGGGGGCTGTTTACCATTGCCATCAATTGGAGGCCTTAACTCAGCCTTTCTTTATGGTCATCTACACCTGTCCTGCTGGCTAAGGCTGGTGGTGGGTATGGGAGCCTCACTGACATGCATGTGTATGTCCTATGGACACACATTTGGGCCGCCACATGTACTGCAGTGGGATATGTCACCTTGTCTAGTACTGCCCTTGGCAACCAGTGCTCCCTTGTCTTGTTTACATTCTGCCTGCCATTGACTATAGTGGAAGAATGCATATTTCTGTCAAATGGCAGTTTTTTCCCTTTTTTTTTTTTTTTTATTTTCGGCACCCTCATGTTTGTTCGCTGCCTCCCTTAGCTTAAATGGATGAGATTGGCCAAAAAAATATATAAGCTTTATTTTTACAAAAATTATGTTGCTTTTAATTCCAATGGCCTTATATTTGGCCATTAGCTTGTCTGTTCTACATAATGCATGCTTTTCATGAGCTGTCATGCCTCTGTTTTGTCAGATGCAAAAATGTATTTGGCTACTAGTCAAATATATTTTTGCACTGACACTATTCCTATACGGAATCTGTTCAGCTTGCTGGATCGCAAAAACATTTCATTTGCATGGTTTCCTCCAGTAAATGAGGTGATTTGCATACTGAACAGAATTCCATGCAGGAACAGTATAGGGTCACTTGTGCACATGAAAACGGCCCTATCCTGGATCGTACGGTGGCCATATTACGTGCAGGAGTGGCTATACTGCTCCTGCATGGAATTTGGCCGTTCGTGAATCTGGCCCATTATTTAAGAAAAGTAAGTAATTTTTTTCTTAAATAATATCATTGCATAATTGCAATGACCAACTCTGTGGTGTGGTATCTTGAAGATTTATCCATGTTTGGCTTTGTTTAATCACTCGGGCTTTGCCCTTGTGATTAAGCCACACCAACTGTGGGTAAATCTTCAATATACTGCACCCATGTCATCAGTTAATGCTATATTAACCAATTGGTTGATATGATCAGAAAAAAGCCAGATCTACCCATAATCTCAGGTCCTTAAATTAATCTACAGTTTCAATTATCGTCTGCTGTATGAAATATTCTCCCTTCAGTCTATGTCTCCAAAATCTCATATGCATAGTTTTTGATGTATTTATCAGTAAAGTTATTTGCTCAATGGTTAACTTAGTCTAGTTGTTTTGCAGATGTGCCTAATGTAACAGATGTAATCATTTTCACATCATCTGCATACAAACTGTAGAAAACACCTTAGATAAAAAATATAGATCCGAAAGATAAAACCCAAATAAGTAAAGGTCTATATTAATCAAACTTTCAAAGGTTCGACTGTCATATGGTCGACACCATATGATCAAACTTTTAAAAGTTTGAAAATCTAATAAAAAAAAATAAACTACAAAAATAACCTACCTGAATGTTTTAAGCAGGGAGGCAAGCCACCCTGCACTCCCCACACCCCCCGCTCTTTAAATATACCAACTCCAAGATCGCACTACAGTGCAGGAAAGGGAAATCTTCCCATTCCGCGTTGTATGGAGATCTCCATTAAAATGTTCAAACTTTTAAAAACTCGATCATATGGTGTCAACCATATGACAGTTGAACTTTTGAAAGTTCGATCATCCAATATAGACCCACAAGTAATGGCCTAGGACCGAGTCTTGTGGCCTGACTGTAACTTCGAATTTCACCTGTCCAGTTGCTGGATGACACTTGCAATATCCTATTCGTAAACCATGCATCTAGCCATCTTATCAAGATTATGTCAATACATACTTGTTCTAATTTATTCATCAGTGTTTTGTGCATAACTATCAATAGCTGCAGTTAATGATGTGCTACATCACAACACAGTTTTTCATACATAACTGTTATTATATTATTATTGAACATCGCGTGACAGGTGGTTATAGATCTATTTTCAACATACGCATGATGATACATGATTTCAAATTGCAATATTTCCAATTCTGAAAATAATTTATGTGAAATAATCTATTCCTTTATTTCTCCACAACAAGAAAGTATGTTTTGGTTAAGATGCAACCTACATTACAAAAATTGAGAATGTTGTTTCATATGTTACTTGTAAAAAAAAAAAAACATTTTAATAGTTATCTTTATTCTAATAGGTTTATACCAGGTATGTAGTCACTTCCTGAAAAAACTAGAAACAGCTATGAAGGGATTATTTTTTTCTGGAATATGGGACAAAATTAAACCCCATACAAATAGGAATATTATATCAGGATGAACAAATGCTGGATTAAGAGTGCTAAATACAGTGCTACATTAATAACTTATTTTCTTAAATATATTTCTGAAAGTCAATATCAATATTTTTCCAGCAATACCTAATACAGTATTATTTGTCTATTACAGGTGCTCACATGCTAGTAGCTCATGCCATATCCTTCTTACTACCACTCTCTCAAAAAGGCAAGCATTCAACGTTCATTAACTTCATCACCTGCAACTATGTAGCTCTGCTAACATCATATCCTATAACCCTGTATCGCCATACCAGAACCCTAACTCTAACACTGAATCTCCCTTCCAACTCTAACCCTAAAATTTCCCTCCTGCTTCATAACTCTAAGACTCCCTTCTCATTCCCTTACACTAAGGCTTCCTTTGTGCTCCCTAAACCTACAGTTTCCTTCCCTCTTCCTAAACCTATAAATCCTTTACTAACTGGTGCTGTAATCCACACTCCCATCCCCTCCTGCTCCCTCACGATGGCTATTACACTTACCTTGTTCAAACTCAAAGAATGTGTTTGTGTAAGCTGTTGCAGCTGCTTGCCTGAACTCATATGCAGGTTTGAGTACAAGTGTCATCTTGTTTGTTACAAGATGCTGAAGTCACTGGCTTTCAGACAGCTGGGACTTGAGCACTTATAGTGCTCCCAAATTATATGAAGATTCAATAGAAAGAAGGTGAAAGGGTATTTTTTTTTCAAAAATACTTAAAATTATGCAGAAATGTGTGATTTCTTTAAAAAAAAGTCAAAAAAGGGTTAATGACTCTTTCCAAAGACTTCAAAGTAGACACAAGTGTTAACTTAAATATTTTTCAACAAAAAGAACACCAAGCTATCAGGCAGTTTGCACGTTTAATATAGAGTTCAGCGCTTTTGTCAACTGACATAAGAACACATTTAAAAATTCTTAATGAATTTATTTCTATTAATATTATTTTAAAATTTAAATTAAGGTCACTGAAGAAATATACTTTTAGCCTTTGCATATTTAATGGAATACTCACATTTGTTTAGAATGTTTTACATAATTTAGAATGTTTTCACATTTTTAAACAATTATTTAGTATTATTTTATAATGTGATTTTTAAATGTTGATCGTGTGATTTTTTTTATGTAAGGCTATGGAATCATCGGCCATTTTTAATTTGTGCTTACATTTGTCGAATTTTAGGTTCTAATGAAGTCTTGCAAAAGTTTTAAGATGGAAGAGCTTAATCTAATATTAAATGTGCTCATTAGTGCAAGAAGCAGGAGAAGGTAATCAGAGGGCTAGATTGTTTGTTTTGAGGGCTCCTGTGCCTGTATACGCGTGTCTCAATATCTCATACCTACCCAGAGTTGAATATTTGGTCCACATTGCTGTGTTGTAATTTATCCTGTAATATACTTAAGCTGCTTTTAATTCTGTGTATTTGCTGAATTCTTGCACTCTGATCTACTTGTAAGTGCTTTTGATTTTTTTTGTTTGTGAGTGTGTGTACTATTTGGTTTATTGTTTTAATTTGGTTATTTCCTCCACTCTGGGTGACCTCTTACAGTATTTTTACATTAAGAAGATTTTGGTCTGCACTCTAGTAGCAGGAGAGGATAGACAAGTCTCTTCTGAGCTGGGAATCATTGTTTGAAACTGCAAAGTATGTGCTTCTGATTGGCCAGATGGCTAGCTTGTTTGTTTGTTTTGAAACTTCTGTGCCTGTAAAAGTTTGGCTCTTTATCTCTGAGCTGCCACACACTTGGCAGCCACACCATTGATTGCTGAGGCTTTCTGATGAATCCTGATCCATCTTTTGTTAGATAATTACTTTACAATGCTGAACTGTAATGTGCTGCTATTATATTTGTGGATTTAAACTGCATGTTAAGTGACAGTTTGACTTATTAAGTAATAGTTTTTCAATATTTACGGCTCCCTAAACCCCAAGAAGACAGCTACCTGTGGAGAATTATTTACAAAACCTCTGTAATAACATGTAAATGGTTGCACTGAGTCTGCTGTAGTACCAGAAGTAAGCCAAGATCTAACACCAAAAGCAAACTACCCTAGTAGAATTCTTACCCTAACAGCCTATATAACAGAAGAAAAAAGTCAAGGCCAAAATTAGAAAGTGCAGCTCTCATAGAGACAAGAGTTCTCTCATTCAACTAATTAAGAAACTAAGACGTCTAATAAAGTCCAACACCAATTATGCAGTCAGGCTAGCCTCTAAAGCTAAGGACAAAGGGCAATCACAAGACCTTCTTTAGCTATGTCAGGAACCTTAAAGGTAACACTCATCAATGTGCAGAACTGGTGGTAAATGGCATAACATTCCCTGACTACATTGACATACCAAATCTACTAACCAATAAATTTAGCTCTAACTTCACCCCCATTCCTCCCCACTGCCTACTATGAAATCCCTTCTAGCATACCCCCCCCAACATTGAACAGGGAATAGGTCCTGAAGGCACCCTCTAAGGCCAACAACACTACTTCACTGGGTCCTGTCAGTATCCCTGGTTGGCCCCTAAATAGCCTAAAACATGACCTAACAGGACCACATGAGGCACTCTTCAACTACAGCCTCAAAACAGGTTACATACCAGATGAATGGAAAGCCAGAATGGTCATCCTTCTTCAAAATGGTGGGCCATCAACTGACTCCATCAATTACAGACCAATCAGTCTAACAAGTCTAATATGCAAAGCCATGGAATGAATTATCATAGAAATGATCAACAAGGACATTGACCACTTACAGACACTGTATCCATCCCAGTATAGCTTTGTTAAGGGAAGGTATTGCCTACTTAACTTGGCATGCTTCTTTGAGAGGGTCATCTTGGCTATGGATGAGGGGAAAAGGATGAGTGCCACCTACCTTAACCTGTCCAAGGCAGTGTCTACCCAAGCTAATTACTTCATCAATAAAACACCCTTAAGAGTTGTTCCAATAGGTAGGGATCTGGGAACATTTGTAGACAGTAATCTGGTGTTTGATGAACACATAGCCACAATGGTAAGAAAATCATTTTGTGTCGCTCAACGTATAAGCAAGGATATGGCATCCAGGTCAAAGGAAGTAATAGATTCACTCTATTCAACCCTTATAAGATCTATCATTTAGTACAATCCCTCATTTGGCATGCACCTAACCAGGGACTTGCAACAGTTGGAATGCCCTGAAAGGTTCCTCACCAGGAGACTCCAGGGTATGAATACCTTGTTCTACATAGATCATCTTAAGGTCCTATCTCTGTTCTCAATCACCTACATATTACTGAGAGAGGCAATCTATGCCTAGTATAGAAGGCATCGTCATATCCAGCTCTGATGCATCTCTTGCACATCCACAAGACAAACAGCACTAGAAACACTAGATACAAGGACCTGAACTTTGTCTGCAACATAAATAGAACCTGCTGGATGGAACAACATGTATCTCACAGGATCCCTGTGCAATGGAATAAGCTTCCCATCTATGTGAAATAGACCCTGTTCAAAAGAAACCTTGATCATAGGATGGTAAATCGCAAGTTCACCCCTGGTCTGGCCTCTATATCTCTGATGGACAGAGGTAAACAGCAAGTAAGTTAATCCCCAACTAACATGCCCCCCCACATAACCTTTAGCTAACCCCACCACATAGGTGTCCAAGCAACTCTGGGACAAAACTGGGTTGGGTTGCATGGCTAGGCTTGTAAAGACCCTGGTGGACATTAGCCTAATAAGAACCTATGAACCTATTTTAGTACTGTTGCTTTTACCACTATTTTTGACTGGTGTACTGAATCCTGATCCATCCAAAGCTGAATATTTGCCTCACATTGATGTTTGCACTTTATTCTGTAATATATGTGTGCTGTTTTTAAATATGTGCATTATTAGCTGAGTTCTTGTACTCTCCATTTATAAGTGCTTCTTATTTTTTGCCTCTGGGTTTTTGCATTTATGTTTGGTTTATTGTTTTAACTTGATTATTTTCTGCACTCTGGGTGTCCTCTTGCAGTGTCTTTACATCAATAAAATGTTGGTCTTTATTCTAGTGGCAGGAAAGGATAGCTAGGTCTGAGCTGGGAACCATTGCTTGAAACCTCAAAATGTGTGTGTTCCTGAGTGGACAGAGGGCTAGTTTGTTTGTTTTCAGATAGTCTGCACTTACATAAAGCTGTTGCTCATCATTCATCAGCAGTTAGCACTGCCCTGTATAGATGCAGCCATCTAGAGTTGAAATTTTCCATATAAAAACTACCTTTGAAATTTCCACAGTACTTAGATGCACAAAGTACAACTAGTTTGGGTATTGAGAAGCACCCGACCCATGAGTTTAGTCTTAAATAGTTTTGATTGTAGTTTATATTCTTACAACAATCAAGTTAGCCAGCTGTAAACCCCTCTTTACCATGCTCTTCTAGATCATGTGATATGTATCAGTAATAATGGATGTGTGCTTTTGTACTGTCTCTGTAGCCAGCATGATGAATATGATGATCCTGAAGCAATGTAACAATTGCTCATGTTTATTGACAACCGCCTAATTCTTAAATAAACTGATGTGGTAAGTATGTGAGAAATGTAGTTACACCATGTTGCTAGAGGCAAAGCTATCACACGCAAGCTCTTATAATACAAAACAGGTTGTCAGAAACATACACTACACCCACCACACATAGCATGTGCTAGACACATAGACCCACATATTCTGAGGCCTTTAATGCAATCTTTTTAAATCACAAAGACCTCCTTGATGTTGCACTCCTCAGCAACCTCTACTAAAACAACACCCACCATGACAGCTTTAGCCACATTTCAATCTTGTGATGTCTCATCTTCTAAGCCCACAAAGCATACCACCATAAAATGCAATATTTCGGTCATAGAAGACTCCACTGTGAGACACACAGATGTCCCACTTACCTGGCTGAGTAAGGGGAGATTCATGGTCAGTTGACTATCAGGGGTCATGATAGTCCACGTGTGTCCAAATGACCAGCAATATACCTCCCTGGAGTATATGAAGAGAGACGTTATGGAACTCACAGAATACATGCCCCAGGCCGGTATGAACCTAGCATTGAGCAGTATTCTGCCTTCTTCAAGGATGATGCCACAATATGAAGAGAAAATAATTGACTTTAATAATTAGTTTAGGTTTTGGTATCATTCAATAACTACAATATTTGACAGACTGGACAGATATGGCTGACAGACAAAGCTGTTTTGCCAGGGATGTTCTGCACCTATTCCCTCTGGGCTTTTGAATATTGGATAAACTCTTCTCCACTCCTATAGTGCCTTCTTTAGACAACGCCAGCCTGTTAAACCTTTCAGCATAGCAAAACCAACATAATAAAATTTGAATGCGTTACTGCTCAATGCCAGGAGTCTAAACAAGAAACTCCACTCCCTGTGAGCTCTCTTCACCCTGGAGAATATAAATGTTGTCATAGTTACTGAGAAATGATTTATAGCCACAGAGACCATCCCAGCAATGTAGGGCTGTAATGTCTTCCACACATTTATACCATTTACTTCACAGGAAGGAACAAAAGGAGGAGGTGTCTAAATTTGCATCAAATCAAACATACCACAGCATTGTCAAATAGTATGACAAGCCATTGGTCCACCTCTATGATCTAGAAAACCCATATCTCTCATTTAAATACACTCCCCACTTAATACCATATCCATGGGTGACTTTAACTATACCACTATAAAGTTGGAATAATACACAACCACAAACGTGCATGCTCAGAGATTCCAGGATTTTGTCGACACAAACAGCCTGGACCAGATAGTGTATATGTCCACTAGGGGCACAAACATCCTTGTCCTCGTCCTCAAAATGTGGGAGAAAGCTGCTAATAGCCTCAATGGTCAGGTCAGATTATAAAGCTGCCTCCTTTGAAATAAAAATAAAATCTGGGACTCCACCAAACCCTAGTACTTATAGGAATTATTCCACTGCAAGCTTCCTATTATTAAATGACACCCTGATAAAATTCCAAGCCCCTCAAACCCTGAAAACATTGCTGCTATGGAGAATTGTTCATAGAAATATTGTACAATCATATTGATAGCTGCAGAGGCAGCTGTACCTACCCAGAAAAATCACATGACAAACACAAAAAACAAGCCACCTTGGCATAGTCCCAGTATCAACAGACTGTATAACAAAAGAAAAAAATGTGACAAAAATTAGGAGGTACAACGCCCAACAGGGGGAAAAACTCCCTTGTCAATCTAAACAAGCAACTCAGAGGTCTATTTCAGACTACAAACTACAAACATACAGTGCCTCTCAACTTCTTAGAGCAAGAAATCTGGACAAAGCCACAAAAATGGGGGGACAAAGGCCCAAAAATAGGGACACTTTTTACATATTGCTCTTACAAACTTAGAAGGTGGATAGAATAACAGGAAGAGCATGAATTTTCTGAAGGATATGAAGTCTGAAAATGAAATGTCTGCCATAATTTTCTGACTTCACTCCTCAATGATTTGCCGGCGATTTGCCAGAAAACTACAATTTTAAGAACAGACCAAAAATATGAGTGAAAAATCTAGAGATTCTGCAAAAATCTGCACAGTTGAGAGCTATGCGTACCAAAGCTAAGTTTGTGATAAAAATAGCCTCCCAGGCCAAGGACAGTCACAAGGCTTTCATCAGCTATAGCCACAGCCTCAAAAGCAATATACAACAATGTTCCAAAAAATTGAAAATGGAGCCATATACTGAGATGAGAGATATCAAATCTACTGGCTAGCAAATTTAGCTACAAGTTTAAACCCCTCCCCACCCAGGCACCCTCAGGAAATATCATCAAAATAACTCATCCAGCTCTTATTTCATAACAGGTCCTCAATACACTCCCCAAGGCCAAGATGACATCCCAGGATCCCTCCTTAACATTATCAAACACAACCCAACAGTATCACTAGAATCACTGTTTAACCATGGCCTCCAGATGGACTATGTGCCAAGTGAATGGAGGACTGCAACTGTCTTCCCAATGCACATGGGTAGTCCATCACCAAACACAGGCAACTACAGGCACATACGTCTGACTAGTCTCATATGCAAGGCCATCGAAAGAATTATCATGAAAATAATGAACAATAACATAAGAAACCTTCAGTCACTGGATCCATCTCATTTTGGTTTCATCAAGAGTAGGTCATTCCTTCTCAATCTGGTTGAAGTCTTTGAGAAGGTCACCAAAGCAATGGATGAGGGGAAAAACAATGCATACTGCATACCTTGACCTCGCTAAAACTTTGAAAACAAACTCCACCTCAAGCTCAAGCATTTTTTGACAAACTCACAAAATTAGTCTAAACTCCTGTGCCACCTTTTGGATAGCCAGCTGTTCACAGATAGGACCCAAAAAGTTAAGATAAGAGAGTCATCCACAAAGAGGTCAGTCATAAGCAGAGTCCCTCAGGTCTCAGAACTGCTGCTGCTCCATTTTGGTATCTTTTTTTCTGAGGTAAAGGCCAAAGTCAAGGTCCTCTGGCTGTCCATGTTTGCAGACAATTGCTAGCTGAATGCAAGTATAACTTTTGCCAGTGACACAAATACCCTCTAAGAAGGCCTGACACAGACAAATAACTGGTACCAGAGCCATGGTCTAAAAATCTATGCCAAGAAACTCATAATGATATCCTTTGAGAAGACGGCTACCCATGGAAACTACTAAACTGACTATGCTCCCCCTAAGAGTAGACCCAGTGGTCAGGGCTCTAAGAAAGCATGTAGATATCAACCTGGCCTTTGACCAACTTGTGTCTACAGCAGTAATGAAATTATTTTGTGTTGCTCAACGTATGTGCAAGTGTATGGCCTTTAGGTCCAAAGATGTCACTATTCTGCTGTACCTGGCCCCCTTCAGACCAATCACTGAGTAGAATACCCCATTTGGTATGTCCCTAACTAGGCATATGCAAAAATTGGAGCATCCACAGAGGTTCCCCATAAAAAGAATTCAAGGCATAAACAGCATGTTTTATGTGACAGCCTCAAAACTCTGACGCTGTACTCAGTATCCTACAGGCTGCTGAGAGTTAAAGTATGCCTCACCTACAAAGCATACCCTGATCCGCTCTGACGGACCTTTTGCACATCCACAAAACAAAGAGCATCCACATACCTGATCTAGGGATTTAAGCCACATCTGCAACATAAATATTACATGTTGGATGTTTCAGAAACTATCCCTTTCTCTAGACTAGGCTTCCTATGTCAAGCAGAACTCTTCCCTAATCCAATTCAATCATAACTTGAACCAGAGGATGGAGAAGAGGAAATTTAGCCTGGCCTGGCACCTGTGTCTCTTATTAGATAGAGACAGCCTAAAATGCTTGACAACCCATGGCCTAGTCTAGATTTAACACATAAAACAGCCATAGAGTATCAACCTGCCACATACATTTTGGAAGCATGTCTAAACTTAAAAAGGCCCACAGTGATCATTAGACTAGTAATCACCTATGAACCAAGGGTGACAACAGTGAAATACTGGATAAATGTATGGCAGAAATACTAGTAATGCTTTGGTCTTGGCTGGGTAAAGTTTCAGTTTACATACTGAAACTTAAGCAGCCTTCTAAATAAGAAAAATCTGTCTTAGTGCAGGGAGAAAAGGAAAGGTAAAAATGAGCATCATCAGCATAAGATTAAAAGAAAAGGGCCTTCCTCACAATGCTTATGTGCTGAGAAGCAGCATATAAATGGTAAATAATAAGGTAGCCCTATTCTAGCTTAATAGTTCACCACAGACCAAGGAATGGACATTTGAAGTGTTAATGCCAAACACTACACGTCATATGCGGTCAGAATTATATGATCTAAACCCAGCCAGAATCATAGCTGTATTCATGCAGTGGCAGTTTAGGCACTTAATCAGGATCTCAACATCCTCAGTATTAAAAGATGCAGATCAAGTAGAATCAAAACAGAATATTTCCTCTGAACTCTCTCCAAGGGATCACTGACAATTTGTATGAGTGTAGTCTCTGTGCAATCATGGAAACCAGCACCTCATTCAGGATGACTGCAAACTTCCCATATTTCAAAGAGGAATATATGATATGGAGAAATAGTTGGGTAAGGACCATGAGACACATCTTAATCAATCTCATAGGCCCATGGTCTAGATCACAGCAGGCTGGGCACATCGCTGAAACTATATTTACGAGGCTTTCATTGTCAATGTATTCATACTCAGCCCTGTAACAAATTAGGTTACCCAGCTCAGACATCTGATCATTCTCAACACAAGACCCTGCAGAGAGAGAACATCTGATCTTGGCAAACTTCCTAGTAAAGAATCATACTCTTTTGTCACATTCTGCTACAGAAAAGACTGTTGCCTCACAGCAAGAGGTTCTCCTGTTTGATTCTCAGCTGGAGTGCCTTCTGTGTGGAGTCTGCATGTCCTCCCAGCAGTCGAGTGGCCTCCGAAAGACATGCGTGAATGGGCATGTCTTCGCTGAAGGTTGGGCGTCAGGCTGGCAACTCGGCACCATAAAAATCAACTGCCAATCATTAGCAGACCGGAGTTCCGCTGTGGCGACCCCTAACCAGGAAAAGCCGAAAAGACAAACAAACTGCTACAGAAAAGACTCTGGGATGCCAGACAGGATAGACTGCACAACCTGTCATCACCCTGAAAGATTACGGTGTCATGATTCACTGCTTCTGGTCTTTTTTGCTGATATGTCAGTCTGGTAGAAAGCATAATGCTCATTCAGAATAAATTTGTCTTCAGGCAGATGTGTTCATCTCCACCTTGTCTCTGACCTTCATTCCTGCCTACATAAAGTTCATAGGTCATGCTCAAGCCATGGTTCATGGTAAGATACTGGACAGAGGTATACACTTACTGAGGTGACTGAATACAATACACTCATTACATTATAATTATAAGCCACAGCTGGTTCATCTGGGTCATCAGCACTGATACCCTTGCTGCAATGGTCAAGAATAGGGCAGTGCCCTAACATCTCTACATTTGACCATCATGTTCTGAGGTTGGCAATGGTAGGAAAGGCCAAATCTGAGGCAAACTTAGTAGTGGTTGAGCCAAGAGACAGGTTTCACCACCAAATTTCTGCCCTCTAACCCAAGATGGAAGGCCGAATCCAGTGAATGCCCAAATTTGCGAGTTGCAGTTGAAGCAATGAGTACTGCTCAAATGCTCCACTAAATTCAGGAGTTCAATGGCAAATTCAAAGTTTTTGTCATCTATCTAGGCATTTAAGTCTCCAAGAACTAACCATCTCAATGAATCATGAACTAAGTTGCCAAGGACATCTCCAAACTGTTACAGAAAATCTCCTAGATAGCCTGGTGTTTGATATGGTTTACTATTCGCATAAGTGTGTTCGACTACCCCATAGACTTGACGTTGTGTAAATGACAATCTTGTTGTTCGCATAATTGATAGTAAACCATTTGATATACCATGAGCAATCTGCAATTTACTCCCTCAGCTAGCACAAATTCAAAACAGCTGGAATCACCAACTTTTATTTTTGACCATTTCATTCACAAAATAAAACTAACCAGTTTCATACCTCTAAACCTATCTGATTGTTCTGTCCTGATACTATGAATAACTTTAAAGCATGGAAGACTACAAAAACCCAGGTACAAACCATAGTTTTATACAACTAGGATTCCATAATACAACCAAGATCTATAGTACCAAACAAAAGAGGTATTATTCCTGATCTGTACCTGATTGGTGTTGTCTTTTATAAAACAGCTGTGGACAGCTTATGTGTGGAATGGGTCCTTGTCACCATGCAAAGATATAACTCAGGCTCCCATTATACTAAAATAAGATAGGGAAGATCCTATTCCTTTACCCATTTCTCCTTTGAGTGGTGTTGCGTAGTCTTTAGCCCCATATAGTAACCCCCATCAGGACATAGAGGCAGAGACTTCCAAATAAAGCCACCCTGTGTGACTTTATGACCTCAAGCCTCCTGAGCCTTACAGACATGTAAAGATTCAGAGGGAGAAGAAAAAAATGGATAAAGTATCACCAGGAGATCCCTTAAATAACAAAGCCTCATAATGTATAGAGCTATGAGATAAGAAGAAACACCATACCAGTACCACTAAAAAAGAAACCATAAACAACTCATAACATACTGTATTACAATTCACAAGGTAAAGCTATACTAACCAGTAAACTTCATTGTAAGCTATAAATGCCACCTAACAGCAAAAAATTCATGAACTAGACATTTGGTATACTTTGTATACTAACAAAACTAAACTAGGCTATAGGCATTTATTTCTAAGTGTTTTGCCAAACTAGCTAAAAATTTCAGAACTACATAGCTCAAACTAATAATCTAAACAAAGTAATGCAAAAATAGTAAGACAAATAATGCACATGGCCCTTGTGAGAGTAAGCTTTCACCCACACAAACTTAGGACAGTATGCATCAGCCAATGTAGTCCAAAGATAAACATAAAAGTCCAGCAGTTAGCAGGACTTCTGCAAATATTCCAAAATGTCAGAAAAGTAACTCTTCTGAATGCAAATCTACTCTAACATAACATAATTGCAAAATTATCTGTTAAAGCTCAAGAGTCAAGACCATCAGACATTTAGATGATTGTATGACTGAAAAGTTTAACAAATTAATTTTAAGCTGCAGTCTTAACATCCCAACACAGTACATAAAAGCACAGTGCAACTTTCTAGTTCACAGTGGTAAGTAGTGGGCAGTGTAGTTACCCAGGTGATGCATCTACAATCTGAATTCATACAGAAAGGGGATACAGTGTCAGTCCACGCTGTCAGAGTTTGTAATGAAGGTTCAATCATTACGTTCTGATGCTCCAGGTCTCCAGCACAAAGCAGAACTCTCCAGATAAGCATATTATGCAAACAGAAATTCTTATGAGTGAGCACGTCTGATTTTCTTATCAACTGAAATGATGGTTCATTGAATTACACCTACCCATGGAGGATGTGAAGATGTCTGCAGCTAAAGCACAGAAATGTGGCAAACTAACTTTCTGGTTAAGACATATGAAATGCTTGCAGATACATCAAACCTCATGTATACCTGGGCATAGATCCAAACCACCACTGCAACGCATGGATCCAGACAATAAACAAAGCCACAGAAAAGTAGATATACATTGCAATAAGATGAACAAGTTAAATAAGCAGGTGGGCAAGTAAGTAGCAAAGCTAAATTTAAATCCTAATTTAAATATAGGTTAATAACATTGCTGAAGTTTCTGAAGATTCAGCTGCCAGCCTGCTGCCAGCATCTTGCTGTGTCCATCCAAAGAGGCTGGCATGCAGTGGGCCTCTACAGTATACATTCATGTTTTCACACCGTCCCTTGGTTCCCTGAGATCTGTCAAAACAGACATACTAACTCTGACTCAATCAATATTTTAGCAATGATAATTCCTTCTATCCAAGATCTAACCCTACATTTCATTTCCAGGTCTTTGTTGAAATCCCCCTTTTCCAAACTTTTGCTTTTATTTGGACATTTTTGACACCTGTCTTTCTCTTATGCCACATACTCATCATTTTCTTTGATATCTCCCTATCCTTACTAACACTGCTTGAGTTCTACTAGTACCACTAATAATGCATCTTCTATGTCATCTACTGTCAATATGCACTTTTCACTTTCCTTCCCTCTGCCTCACCTTGTCTCTCATCCTTCTTACTAAAATTTCCATCACCAGAACCACCTCCAAGGAATAGTGGGTTATGGTTCTGACCACAGAACAGGTTTCCAGATTTTGATTAGTGGCTGAGGTGCCTGTAGGAGCTGGACAGGTAAGCTGGACAAGAGTTACTATTGATGTCTCATCCTAGGGAGAAGGAGGCAACTCATACCTGCCACATTGGTAACACCAAGTAGGATCTCTTGGTGTTTCATTGGTGGAGTGCGGACCTGTGGACAGGGTAATAACTGTGAAGTGCAGCAAGCTGTGAATGGAGAGGATAGTACTCCATTTGGGGAAATGATATAACCTCCTGCAGAACCAACAATATGGCCTGCTCCCTATCAACTGACTCTCATCTCCAGGGAATGAATAGGATAATCAAATTTACTGGGCAGGAATGAATGGGCTGTAGGACTCTTACCCAGAGTGGGAATGCTCCTTCCTCATCCCTGCTGAACTAATGGATCTATTGGGTTCCAGTAGTATAGCCATTCTGTGAGGTCTTGCAGGTGGATGAAAATCTTCATCACTAATTAAAACAGTGGCTCAGAGAATGGCAATCTCTGTCTTCTGCCGATCTTTAACACTGCCTTTCAAGACTGATCCTCCCATTAACCTTAATCTCTGCAGTGAGCTTATAATATAACTTTCCATTTACCTGTGGAACCTCTGTTTCACATTTGTTTACACTAACACCATCAGCAGAAGTAGCCATTCAACTAAAGCAAAATTATTTTCAGTGTCAGTTAGTACCCATCTGTTCTCCTAAGCTTTAATACTGTACCTTCCCTGTCTACACCCACACCAAACATCAGTTATCAGAGGGAATCCTTCATTTTAAGCCCAAACTGTTATTAGCTGTTATGCTTACCAACAGCTCCGCCAACTTTCATAATGATATATTTGCCAGTATTCTAGAATCTGTAGTAATTAATGAGATGAACTTGAAATTCCCTAGGTCCACCTGATTGCTACCTTCTGTGAATAACACTACCCTCTCCACCTTCCTCAAAGGGTCTGAGAGTCTTCTTTGATCAACATACTCATTGTATAGCTCATTAACTGCATTCTTGAGAATATCCCTTACAACCTTGTAACATTAAATGGAATACTTATTTAGTTTCTTTCTTCTTTCTCACCTGAATTATTGCTCTACAGTTTCCCTTCTCTGTCTTTCTTTCACCCAGTCTTTCTTTTCTCCATTACGTACTCCCATTCCCACAGTAACCTCTCCTAGCCTCCTTTAAATCCCTTCATTTAAAGCATCACAATGTGCTAGGACCTCACTTATTTCCCTACATCCCACAATGAGCTCAAGGTAAGAGCGTTCCAATTAATCTTTTATCTCTATAGTCCTTCCAATTTAATATTTTATCTCTATAGTCCTACCTAATGCTCAATATCTTTCCTCATTTTTTGCACAGTTCTGTCTCTTTTAATTTGATAATCACAACAACTGTTTTCTAGCCTAGAATGTATCCATGTTCCCACCAAAATTCTATCTTCTTTAGCAAGTATGCATATTTGTCTTTATTTTCATATCCTTAATTTAGTGTTGGATGTTGGAGATTCTCATCTCCCTCATAAAGTCCTTGGAGAGGATCATCCCATCATTCCTACTGCTATAAGTTCTTTAAATAACTCTCTGGATAACGTTCACCCTTTCTTTTGCACTGTCTTGACATCCTTTTCATTCTATATCAATCTGTTTTATGTCCTGTCCTTCCCCCGGATAGCAACATCATTCTCTGTGTTGCTTTATCTACCAGCATCAGACCTACTTCTCTATCAAAGTCCATATTCTGTCATTCTTATCTTAATTGTGCTCATTTCATTTCCAGCTTCCCCTAATGCTTTTGACCATCTCCTGTCTAAATTTCCATAATACAAGTGTGTGATCTGATACAGATCTTTCAGCTGCTTCTCCATCCCATGTTGTTATTCACCAGTTTTAGTGTGTTACTTTCCTCAGCACTTCCTGCCTCATTCTTAAGTAGTTTCCTCCTTAAAGACATCCTATTCAGGCTGCAGAGTCAAGCCAAAATCTCTCCATATGTCATACCATGATCATCCATCTGAGAAAAATCTCCAGGAAAAACAAACATTCATTATTTCATCCATAAGTATTCCCAGTTCTCCATATACTCCCCTCTGCTTTCCCTGAAATTCCCAATTAACTTCAATGGGCTTCTCCATTCTTTCAAGGTTTTATATTGACATGCATCAACAGTATACAACTCCAAGGTGTTTTGGCTTTGTGAGTCCGATTCTTCTTCTGGAATCAACATAGGGCTCTCCAGAGCTCACTAAAATACACCAGTTAAGGACTGCCAGAGCTCATATTTTTGAAAATAGGTGTGGGGTAACTGCTCAGAATAGTATGCAAACTAATTTCTAAAAACTGAGATTTCCAGCTTACACTTTGCCATTGTAATGCAAGTAATACATGATTTCAAAGATACAACTAGCATATATAAATGCACATGAACACGCTCATACACACAGATACACACACACACACACACACACACACACACACACACACACACACACGCGCACACACACACACACACACACACACACACACACACACACACACACACACACACACACACACACACACACACACACACACACACACACACACACACACACACACACACACACACACACACACACACACACACACACCCATAAATACGCACATGCAAATATGCCTGCATAAATGTAAATCAAAGAGTAAGCCATTCAAAAATCTGCTTCTTTTCTGATCATTTTTATTACTGACTAAAGCATTAAAATGTATAATTATGCAGCTCATTTCCCTAATACATAATTATTTAAATGTGATATGCTTTTCATTGCCCACCTCTTCTTTTTATTGTAATAATAACATTTTTCTTCTATTTTAAAAAATGATTAAACCTAAATAAAAATAACAGCAGCTATATATATACTTGGCAGAATGAGGAGGGAACTACATTGGTGACAGGTTAGTTTTTAAATTTGTCTTTATTCGAAGAAAATGCATGTCTGTATATTTCCTCTCTATGTTTCTCAGCTTTTCACATTTGCTTTACTTAGAAAAATTCCTTTTATTTCTGATAGTGCTATTTGTCTTCCATTACCTCTTAGCACTATGACATTGAGGAAGGCTTGTGCTAAAAGTTAAGATAGACCTTAATACCTTGTATTTTAATATATGTGGGTAATCTATGCTTAGACATTTTGATATCCTTTGATAAGGTACTTATCGAAATAATCCTAAAGATCCTCTGGTTATTAGCAACCAGAGAAAATAAAACCAATAACCACTGGAAGTGCACTGAAAGGATGACAAACTGGAAGATTCTTTATTGTAGTAAACCATTTGATAGTGTCTATTTGTCTCAAGAATTCATCAGAAAATGACCAAGCCATAAAAACACAATAATACAATGGTGAAGGTAAAGCCATCCAATCACATGAACAAACTAATAAACTTAAGCAATTGTCACTGAATCAATCAATTAACTAATGTTCTGATGAAAACATGCGAATATATGAACCAACTTAACTATTTAATATAGGGTTAAGTTAAGCTGCTTAATATATTCATGTGTTCTACAATCAAGAAGAATCAAGTATGTTAAAAAAAAAAAAAGAAAAATGTAACTAATTCTTCATGTATGCACAACATCCCGGCTGGCACTGTAGCTTAAGAACACTTTCCCATCTACATTTCTTTCCAAATCACCAACGTACTGTGTAAGCATGGGAACATAAGTCGAACAACAGTAGTAGACCCATATATATATATATATATATATATATATATATATATATATATATATATATATATATATGTATATATATATATATAGAGAGACAGAGAGAGAGAGAGAGAGAGATGCAGATATATAGATATACAGAAAGAGAGAGAGCTCTATATGTACATAATGTATATACATGTATGGTTCCTGCAATTTTTTGAACATGTATATATTCCATAAATTATGGGTGGGATATTTTGCAGAATATTTGAATTGTCTAACATCTCTGCTACTAAGTGTAGGTTTTGATGAAAAAAAAGTAGGTGAGATTTTAATAGTGGTGAGAGTGCATGTCCATGTATTTCGGGGTTAGGGATAGAGTTAGAGTTAAAAAGGGGATAGATTTAGTGTGTGTGTGTGTGTGTGTGTGTGTGTGTGTGTGTGTGTGTGTGTGTGTGTGTGTGTGTGTGTGTGTGTGCCTCTGTGTGTTTATATGTTGTGTGTGTACAATCTGTCTTATGTAGTGGTCATCTTATGGAAAGAGTTTTTCTAAGGTAAGGTATAGGATTAGGATTAGGGCAGGATTCAGTTTAGCAGGTATTACTACGGTGGTGCAGGTCACCAGCAGTGGTTTCCATATACTACAGTACAGTGTTACTACTTATAAATGCTTCTCTATAGGATATGTGCCAATAGCCACCAGAGTCATTGTTGTCAACAATACTAACTGCCTGCCATGGATCCATGTCTATGTTAACATTGTCTTTAATATCAGCACTGTTTTGCTGCCTGTGGAATAACAGTGATGTCACGGTGCGGTCTTTGTCTGCACTGTCTCTCATTGTACAGGCTACTTTGTGCAGACATCTTCCCTTCCAGTCTGGATTCTCACACAAACATATGTGGCTGTGTTGTTGTGAATGCTTCATGTGGGAGTGTTTTTATTCTTTTGTGGAGTTAATCTGTTGGATCACATACACAGATAAATTGTAACTCATGTGTGTTCTATATTTAAAAGAATTCTGGCATGTTACATAGTGCCATGTAACAAGTGCATGCAGTGTTCATATGAGTGTGTCTGAGTGCAGCCCTGTTAAATCACTATTGGGTTGCACTTCTACTATTATGCAACACAGTGACACACATCAGGTCTATGGGCACTTGTTAGGACCCAAATATCCTGTAGTTAAATTGTTTATGCATGGCATGCCCTGTGTCATTTGCACATATAGAAACATCTTTTCCAGATCTACAACAAAGAATTGCTGCATGACACATTTAAGTGCATCAAATCTCTGCATCAAGGTATCTCAAATCCATGTAATGCAATGCATTCAGGTCTGGATTCTCACACAACTGTATCCCTAACCCCTAAATACATAAATGGTCAATAGTTATGTACATGTACTAAACCAGACTGATACCCCCTCCTCTTGCTAAACCACCTTTAAACCTACCTCAACAATTATATCTGTTCATATTTCCTTCAAACATAACAATTTTTCTAGTTTGATCCACCTTTTTCTATCCCTTCCTGAACTACTACATAATCCAAACTAGCCTTTTAGAGATTCATATTATCCCAAAAACTGTGAGTATTTATGAACATAAGACATTTTACAGATAATAGTTATTAGTTTTACTCTCTCTCTATGTCTGACCTACTGCTTTAAATCTACCATACCTTCCTTCTATAGTTACTTCTACTGCTCTTAACCTCACTACACCTACTATCATAGACCAAATGTATGGTAAAGTGTTGTTATTTTTACAACTTAATGTTTTTTCTTTAAGTACATGCTTAGTATCTATATCACTTTGTATAATCCTGTTTGGAGCTTTTCTCCCCGGGCCTCTACTGAAAATGGACATATATCCAGATAGACTAGCCCAGTCAACAAATGTAAAATAAATAAATAAAATAAATAAATAAATAAATATTGCACATATCCCTTCATCACCTTATTAAGCTCCATGGATCCAGTTTTGGTGTCCTGCAGACTACAAGAGCAACAGGAAAGAGAAAGAGATACTCTAAGTGCCTCCATTTTGATTTTTTCATAATTTACTGCTCTCTGCACTTGTTTTTTGTCATTTTTAACTTATCTGCATTTATTTAAACTGCATTTGCCTTAATATTGCTACACACTCAATTGTGCTAGCTTGTACTGGATTTAAAATGTTTTTACTACTGTTTTAACTGCTTTTCTGCAACCCACCCCCCCCCAAAAAGTTCTAAGCTTGTTTCCCACCTTTCCTGTAACTAGTCTAATCCAGATACAAATTTGCTCTATCCAGAACTGTTTTGTAAGTTTCTGAGCCATCCAGACCTTTCTGTGTTGGAAGGAAGCCCCCTAGCTTATCAGTGGGAGTGGTAAGCACTAGGTGCCTATCTACCACAAGAGGAGTGGTTTCTGGCCCAGAATTTGTAGTTTATTGGCTGTTTGGGCAGTTTTTCCATCTCTTTCGACTTTTTGGTTTAAAAGCCAGTGTTTACATGGGTTTGCGCTTGTTTAAGCTCCATGGATCCAGTTTTGGCATCCTGCAGACTACAAGAGCAACAGGAAGAAGAAAGAGTTACTCTAAGTGCCTCCATTTAGATTTTTTCACAATTACTGCTCTCTGCACTTGTACACACTCGTATGCTGGCTTGTACTGCATTTACAGTGTTTTTAATACTGTTCTAACTGCTTTTCTGCAAAAAAAAAACATAAAAAAGAGTTCTAAGTTTGTTTCCTGCTGTTCCTGTAACTAGTCTAGTCCAGATACAGATTTGTTGTATCCAGGACTGTTTTGTAAGTTTCTGAGCCCCCCAGACCTTTCTGTGTTGGAGGGAAGGCTTCTAGCTTATCAGTGGGAGTGGTAAGCACTAGGTAGTCTATCTACTACAAGAGGAGTGGTTTAGTTTATTGGCCGTTTGGGCATTTTTTCCATCCCTTTCAACTTTCTGGTTTAAAAGCCCATATTTGAGCACCGTGCAGTGGTGCTCAGCTGAGGTAAACTATTACTGGTGCCAGAAAGTCTGCTCTTCAATGTTCCCCTTAGAACGTGCTTGTTCTTTTACTTCTTGCACTTCAATTAGCTTAATCGGCTAGCACTTTAACAGGCTTTTGTAGCATCTATTGTAGCACACTTAGGTGCTCTCAGCACTAGCAGTTCCTACACAGTAACAGCAGCAGTACTTATTAGTTATGACAACCCCTCCTGGTCTGATTGTAGGCTAATTTCCTGTGCTTTCACCTGCTAACCAGGTGCAGTTGGGCATTCTGAGACAGTGTGGCAACTGTCTAATGTACACAGACAACCCTCTCCTCTTACTTCCCAGCACTCATACCTGTGAGAGATGCACTTATATCATCAAACTGGAAGCAGTGCATGCTCCAACCAAAACCAGGCTAGCTGGTCAAGAGGAGAAGGTCAACACCTGCAACTCATTACATAGAACACACAGCCCACCAAAACACCAACCATCACAACCCACACATAGAAACACAAACTATACATCCACCTTCGCGGAGGCTCTCAATAAAAATTTACACAAAAAACAGAGACCCCCAAGACAGAAATGCACTCGACTACCACAACACAACACCAATGCCAGAACACATAGCTCACCACCACAGTGTGCCCCTCAACCCAAGCCCTTAAGGCAAAACACTTTTCCCAATGTACTAATCATAGGAGACTCAATTGTGAGGTACACTGATGTCCCACTCACTAGGTTGAGCAAGAGCAAGATGACAGTCAGTTGTCTCGGGTGCCAGGATCCATCACATAACACGTGCACTCATGTCACTTGACAACAAGTAAAATATGACTCAGTCATTGTCCATGTGGGTGTGAATGACCTAAGATGTACCTCCCTGGACTACATGAAAAGAGATGGGATGGAACTCTCAGATTATGTGGCCCAGGCAGGTATGACCTAGCCCTGAGCAGTATTCTACCATTACCCAGAATGATACCACAGTATGAGCAGAAAATGATTGACTTCAACAATTGGCTAAGTTTCTGGTGTCATTTTAAGGGGATCCAGTATCTGTCTGCCTGGGATGACATGATAAACAGACCTCAGTGCTTTGCCAGAGATGGCCTGCATCTGTCACCCCTGGGATTCTGGATACTGGCTAAGGCTCTTGCCACCCCTATAGTGCCTTTTTTAGAAAGTGTTCCAAAGACCAAAATTCCACTGTAACAAACTACAAACAAATAGAATCTGAGGGTCATGCTGCTCAATGCTGGAAGTCTAAATCTCACGATGCACTCACTCAAAGTTCTCCTCAAAATGGAGAATGTTGACATCTGTGCTGTAATGGATACTTGGTTTAAAGAGGCAGAAAACATCCCTGCACTCCCAGGCTACAACTCATTCCATACCATTCAGCCCCAGAATACGTCCTGAAGCTCCAAAGGTGGTGGTGTCTCCATATTCTTAAAGGATACACACACCTCTAGACTGGTAGCCCAGCACAACGCATCTGAGATACTTCAGGCACAACTAACACTGAGCAAGATGGCGATACACATCATAGCCTGCTACAGAACACCAAACATGTCCCTAGACTCTCACTCCAAGTTCCTAAGCACCCTAGAGTCTATCAAGGTCCAGCCCAATATTCTCATAGTGGGTGACTTCAGCTGCGCTTCCATCAACTGGGAAAACTATTCAAGTACCACTGTACAGGCCCAAGACTTTCAGGAATTTATCAATTCCAGTACCCTGGACCAGCTTATTCTGACCCCCATTAGAAGAAGCAACATCCTCGACCTAGTTATCACCAACATGTGAAACTGTTGCTCTACACCTATAGTCAATTCCTCCTTGGTTAAATCTGACCACAAACTGATCCCCCTGGAAATCTCCATCTCACCTACACCCCCTGCTATGGTGACCACCCTGAAAAACTTCTCTAAAGTTGACTTTGGGCTCCTAAAAACAGAGGTGGCTAACTTCTTGGCACCCATGCCAGTGGAAAATAGATGCATGACTGCAGAATCATACACCAATGCACTGCACGAGCATGTACACAAATGCATGGACCTTGCCATACCAAATAGAGCTAAGACGCTCTCCTCTAAAAAAAGAAAGTCAAACTGGTGGTCACCAGCCATCAATAAACTCTACAACAGAAGGAAGAAACTGTTGCAGAAAAAATTGAAGTGGCAAGACTGGAAAAACTCCTTTATCAGTCTTAACAAAAAGCTGAGATCCCTTATCAAATCATCTAAAGTCAGCTATGAAGGCAGAATTGTGGCTGACACCAAAAACAACCACAAAGCCTTCTAAAGCTATAGCAAAAACCTCATAGAAAAAAGACTGGACACGACCACCACGTTATATATAAAATCCAAGTTTAATAAAAATAAGCGCTTTCACATGCTACACCAGCATGCTTCTTCAGATTTATCCCACATATATCAAAAACCTCAAAGGCAATACCCATATTTGCTCTGAGTTATTGCACAATGGCACATCCTATACTGAGCCAACAAATATAGCCAACATAGACAGATTCAGTGCCACCTTTACCCCCCAAAGGGTCCTATCACAATACCAGAAGATAGGTTGGTACCCTCCCTTTCTGTGGCACAGGTGAAAGCTGCATTATCTAAAGCCAAGAATACAGCATCCATGGAACCTGATAATATCCCTGGCTGCATCCTACATGAGCTACAAAATGAAGTGGCATCACATCTGTGTGCCCTGTTCAATCACAACCTTACCTCAGGCTATGTCCCTAATGAATGGCACACTGCTACAGTCATCCCGCTCCATAAAGGAAGAGCAACTACAGACCCTGGGAACTATCACCCCATTAGCCTGACGAGTCTGGTATGCAAAGCTATGGAGCGCATCATCATGGACCTGCTTAATAAAGATATAAGCAATCTCCAAACTCTTGACCCCACACAGTTTGGCTTTGTCAAGTGGAGATCCTGCCTGCTGAACCTGGTGGACTTCTCTGAGGCAGTCAACAAGGCTGTGGATGAGGGTAAGGCAGTGCATACAGCCTACCTTTACCTGGCCAAGGCCTTTGATACCATTCCCCACTCAGGTATCATTGATAAACTCACCAAACTAGGCATCAGTCCTTACATCACTAGGTGGGTTGCAAATTGGTTCACAGACAGGACCCACAGAGTGAAAGTTGTGGATTCCAAGTCAGACTGTCGACCAGTCACGAATGTAGTCCCACAGAGCTCAGTCCTGGGCCCACTCCTGTTTGGCATCTACTTCTCAGAAGTCCAGGCCAACACAGAAGGATTTTGGCTGACCAAGTTCACTGATAACTGCAAGCTAGGAGTCATTATTAACTCCCCAAGTGATGCAGGCATCCTACAAAAAAGCCTGTCTGAGACCAATGACTGCTGTCGGAACCATGGCCTGAAGCTTAACGCCAAAAAACGCGTTATCATCTCCTTTGGAAAAAACTCAGTTCCCACAAATTACCACGTTGATGGGAGCCCACTAAACACTGAAGGGGCCATGAGAGATCTGGGCACCCAGGTTGACAGCCACCTCACTTTCAATCACCACATTGCCACTGTGGTCAGAAAGTCCTTCTATGTGGCACATCTTATAACCAAAGGTTTAGCATCCAGGAAGAAAGAGGTCATCATCCCTCTCTACTCATCCCTCATTAGACCAATCATCGAATATAGCTCCCCATTTGGCATGTACCTGACCAGACACCTACAACAGCGGGAGAGGCCACAAAAGTACCTGACAAAAAGGAACCTAGGCCTTTAAATACATGTCATACATGGACAGACTCAAGAAACCTCAGTTGTTCTCAATCTCTAATCATCTACTTAGAAGTGATCTCTGCTTGACTTACAAAGCCATGTCCAACCCAGCCCTACTTGAAATGCTACACCTAAAGAAATCCCAATCCCCCCCGTGCCACATGCTCCAGAGATCACAACCTCATTACCATGATTAACAGAACATGCTGGAGGGACAGGTTCATCTCCCAAAGACTGCCCATACTCTGGAATAAACTCCCCATTCATGTCAAGCAGAGCACCTCACAGGCCCTCTTCAAGAGAAATCTTGACGAGTGGATGGGTAACCGAAAGTTCACTCCAAGGATCATTCCAGTTGGCCTATTGGATAGGGGCACTGTGAACTAACACTGGGTGGCACGGTACCTGGGCAATTATTTTTGGGCTAGGTTTTTAAAGGCATCAGGACCATTAGCCTAGTACACACCTATGAACCTATGTACATTTTATTACTATACATTCATTTCACTGCTGCCCTTCCCACACATGTGCAGCAATGGTGAGTCATATTCTTGCCACCATGGCAAATGTTGTAGTATGTTTACGCGACTGTACATATGTATATATAATTTTGCTTGTTATAATTATTAATACACATTGATTGTGACACATTTGCTACTGATGAACACTGCTATGTTGTGCATCAGACTGCACACAAATGTGCCATATGTGTAGGTGGATGCTCACTCTACATATACGCCCATTATAATGTAGCATAAGTGTTAATGCTTAACTGATTATATTCAGTAGTTTATCCATGTTTTAGAATGTGTCTAGGCACAAGTTGCACATGGATATTTGGCACCTGCTTGCAGACTTCCTCTTACATTTACTCATCATACACTGTACACATGTTCCACAATGGAAATTAACTGCCACATTCCTACATCAGCATCATTGGTTGCACAGTGAAGCATGACTGTACATATTTGTTACAGTTGCACATGATGTCAAATGCAGAGCTATTTTGCAGTAGCAGCAGATTCAATTTCCATGGCTAGCTATTTGTTGCATGCACCACAATAAAAAATCTTCAGAAACTGGTATCCACCACAATGTCTACATCATGCATATAGGACAAGTAAACTTATAAATAAATTAAATAATTTTTTGGTGGCTAATAGTCACCAATTTTATTTAAGTTTTAATTTATTCAACTACTTAGCAGATTCCACAACATTGCAATACCCCTCACAGCACAGGTCCATAAAGAGGAGATAGACATGCATGTGCTTAGCAGTTTACTATGTATATTAAAATGTATAACACTACAAGCAGCCTTTAATTAATGTATTGACTACTGCTGTATATGAGCAACACATATCTTTTTAGCATCTGCAATATGTCTGAGTGCTATTTTGCGTAAGCCAGATATTTCCAAAGTGGACTGTTGCTGCCTTTGCACAATTACTTTCTGACTACTGTGCTCATGCCTTTTAGCCACTGTAGATGTGCCAACTAATCAAATCTTCAGATTTATCCTTTGCTCTTTGGTGGAGAGTATTCACCTACATGCTAATTCTACAGATAATTTAAATTACATATTACATTGCTTGCCGGATATCTTATGGTAGACTTGACAGTCTGCAGTTCTATGTCAATTATGCCAGTCTTTTGGAATTTGGCCCAATATCTGCAAGTTAAACACTTCACTCTCTTTTAAGTAAAATATTTCACTTGCTTTTTTATCCACAATTTTACCTTGTCTAAATATCTAGAGAAAACAAAATATATCAAAAGTAAAAATCATCTGAAGGTGTCATAGTCAATAACTTAAATGACATCTCAGAAGACATCACATAAACATTGCATTGTTGCAGTTCTAAACAGGTTTAATTAGGCATTTTTTTTGTTTGTTTTTTTTTTACAGTTGCTTAAGTATATTTTGTGTGCTTTTCAAATGAATATAACATTTTAATCAGTCCTCTTGTTTAAGTATACATATTTTTATTAGAGGTGGATATAGACCATGATTTTTTTTTTACTTTTCCCACATTTGCTGTTCCACTTCCTGTGCTTGCTTTTCTATTAGTTATAAGGCATTATAATCATGTAGAAGTAATTTCTAAACATCCTTTTACATTACTGTGCCTACACTCTGTAAAGGAATATATATATATGCATAATGTACAATAAAAGTATCTCAAGCAGAGAGAGGTTGTGTTTAATATCTTCCACTTCTCAGGTGTTGAACGTTCTTTTTGTTAATTTCTCTGTACATCAGGCACAAAAATATAGTGGTCAGGGTATGTGGATGACATTAGAATTGCTGTAGAATGGTTTCTTTATATTGGTCTAAAAACAAGTTTCTTAATTCTGTAGGAAAATGGCACAGCACCAGTAATCAGCTGTAGCCTTTTTCCTCCTTAATTATGCAGCTGCTCATTAAGGGAAGTATAAGGACATTGTCAAGGTAGCTCATTAAATCATATTACCTCAGCTGCATGGTAATGGTACAGTAGGTTATTAGTATTATGTTTACACTACAAAAGAGATACAAGTCTAAAATAGGCATACATACTTGTCTTATAAGCTTTAAATGTGATGGGAAAGTTAGTACATGCAAAAACTGCTTATAAGCAGAGATGGTACACAGCATAATGGCTTAAGCAAAATGCTCTGTAGTCCATATTCAACTCCTTTTTTCCATCATAAAACATCCCTGCTGCTAAACTGACATTTATTCATAGGTCATTTCTATGCACTGCAGTGAGTGAGAATAGCAACTTTTCCAGCATGGTAGGACAAGAGTATCTTGGAAAAGAAAACAACCCCGCATGTAGATCATAAGATCATAGGATCATGGGAGTTTACTAGGCTATTGACCCAGAGGTAATTTCAGACCTAGCTGTTTCATCCCAATGTAATACCAAAGATACACTAGTCAATTCCAAGGATTACATTTAGTAATGACTGCCCATGTTCATGAGGGTTGTGGGCACTATCCCCGGTAAGAATTTACAGTGCCCCATCCACTCGTCCAGGTTCCTTTTGAACAGTGTCATAGAGGTGCTCTGTTTCATATGAACTGGTAGCCTATTCCAAAGATACAGCAGTCACTGGGAGACAAATCTGTCCCTCCAACATGTCCCATTTAAGTCACAGACCATATTTAGTTCCCTGGAACAGGTAGCTCTAGTCCTGTTTAATTTACAGATGTGCAGCAAGTTCATTAGGTTTGGGTCTGAGATTGCTCTATAATCCAGATATAGCTTCCACTGAGAAGTCTATACAATACAGAATATAGTGGCAGGGACTTCAGTCTATCTGTGTGATGCACATTTATTTAGTTATTTATTTATTGTCATTTGTTAACTGGTTTGGTCCAGCTGAGTCAAAGGCCTGTTTTCAGTGGAGACCCAAGAAGAAAAGCTCCAGTTACAATTACAATCATTCAAGACAGAAATTTATATCACAAATGGCAAATAACAAGAAAAATATAAATCAGGGTGAAATAATTGAATTTAACAATTTTGTACAGGTTTCAGTGCTGGAGACCCTTGATCTTTGTTAGAAACCTCTGTGGTCTCTCCAATTGCTGCAAGTGCTTTGGACAGTACATGCTGAACTGGGTGTTATACTCAATTATGGGTCCGATTAGTGCCACGTATAGAGGGGTTATAACATCCTTTGCTCTCAAGCTGATGCCTTTACTAATCAAGTGAGGTACTACAGTAGGCACATGATGTTCAAAGTTAAGGTCACAGTCAACTTGTGATCCCAGATCCCTTACCACTTCGTATGTACTTAGGGTATTACTGTTGATTTGATAGTGTGAAGGGACATTGTTTTTGCCAAAGGGAATGGTGATGCATTCCTTTGTGTTCAGGTTTGAGACTATGACTAAGACACCAGTCATTGGTCTATGTAAGACCCACCTGGAATACACTGACATTATTTGGGGATTCAATAATTGCACCTATTGTGCAGTTGTCCACAAACTTGGTCAGCCACAACCCATTAGTTTTATCCTGAATGTCTGAAAAGTATATACCAACAAGTAGGGGGACCAGCACTGACCCTTGTGGCACCCCAATGGTGACAGGTCTACTGGTTGATGTAGAGTCACCCACTTTGATATTGTGTGCTTGGTTTGTGAGCCAGTTGGCAACCCATCTTACAATAAAGGGGGTTACATTCAGTTTGCCAAGTTTATCAGTAATGCCTGAGTGTGTGACTGTGTCAAAAGCATTTGCTAAGTCAAGGTGTGCTGTGTGCACAGGTTTACTCTCATCAATGGCCCTGGTCACATTTTCAAGAAAACCCACTAGATTTAACAGACAGGATCTGCCCTTGACAAAGTCGAATTGGGTTGGATAGAGGGTTTAGAGGTCGTCTACATCTTTATTTATGAGGTCCATAATGATACACTCCATGGCCTTACAGATGAGGCTGGTCAGGCTTATGGGTCTGTAATTCCCTGGGTCTGTTGCTGGTCACCTTTGTGGATGGCAATAACTGTTGCTGTTCTCCATTCTGCAGGAACAATGCCTGTGGTTATGCTGTAATTGAAAAGGATACTTAATGGGGATGCTAGTTCATGTTTTAGCCTATTTAGAAGACATCTTGGAATGCCATCTGGTCCCATAGAGGCTGTGTTTTTTGCCTTGGACAAAGCACAAAAAGGACAAGAAGGTCAAGAAAACCTGATATGGAGCTTGATTTAGTTGATAAAACAGAATGGAGTGCTTCCATTCTGAGCTCTACACCTTCAGTAATACAAGGGCACATCAACAGCCTGAAGAAATGAAAAAGAAATCTATGGTCAAATTATTATTATTAATTTTTTTGTTTTGTTTTGTATTTTTCTTACTGCACCACCCCATGTTTTAAGGTTTTCTACCTGATCTGGCTATTTGCAAACTGTCAACTCATTTGATATATGCAGACTATGCTTTTTACAGTTGTCTGTGTCGTGGTGATGGTTATGTAATATGATTACGCATTTAACTCTTATTCTTATCTCATGTCCATGCCTTATACCCTAAAATCAGATTTATGTGTACAAGATAGTTGACTAATCCTAAGGCTGGACTATATTTATTGTATTTATTTATTGAATTGTTTGTTTACTTGGATAGTGCACTAATCATTTTGTATCGATTTCAATCACATCTGGGATAAATGTAATCCAACAGCAGAGTAATAATTACAGTGGTACAGTAAATGTAAACATAGACAGCAATTGTACAAAGAAAGAGTAAATGGATACATGGTCACATGTTAATGTTTACAAGTACGTACAAGAAAGGTTCTGTCAGACAGTTTAAATTCATGGAAATATCTTGTTGGTGCTACATAGTGGTTGTTATGTGAACATTGTAAGGGGGGGTTTACATGTGTCTACTTATAAATTTACCTACATGTGCCAGTGGATGAGCCTGTAACTGTTTTGATAAAACAGTAGGTACAGCAGCTGTTTTATGAACCATTCTCTATCCCAAGGAAACTAACCAAGGATTCTGAAGCAGCACATAGCCTTTTCAATCACTATGACTAGAACTGCATCCATGATATCAGAAGACCAAAATACAGGAGAAATATAAAAATGCAGGTGAGATATATTATAGCAATAACTGATGACATGGGTGTGGTATATTGAAGATTGAAAGATTTGAGTTTTCCTCAATATCACTTTTTAAAAACAAACTGAAACTATACCTCAAAACACATTGGTTATGCCCTTGTGCTAACCCTGACTAACTTCCTCACTTATCACTGGGTACATAGTACTCTGTGTACCAAGTAGGTGCTTCTCTATTAACCTTTAAAGAGAGTGTGTTTTCAAATATTAACCTCATAACAACATCTTCATGTATTATTCCCTAAATCATCATATATTAACCTCATGTAATTTCTTACATCTTCCTGTATTATTCCCTAAATCATTACATGTATAAAGAATCTTAGACCAGCAATGTAAAGAAATGTAAAGAATTGTAAAGAATTGTTAAAAGATACACCTGTATTTTAAAAATCAGTCATGTAAAATAACTATTATTTGTGTTCGTTGGAGCTTTTCTCCCCGGGCCTCTGTTGAAAATGAACATATATCCAGTCAGACCAGCCCGCTCAACAAATGTAAAATTAAAAATAAATAAAATTTACCCACTGTTGGTGTGGTTTAATCATGAGGGCAAAGTCCAAGTGATTAAACAAAGCCAACCGTGTATAAATCTTCATTATACCACACGCAGAATTCAGTTATTGATATTATACAATGATATTATCTAAGAAAAAAATTGCTTACTTTTCTTAAATAATGTCATTGTGTAACGGTACCATGGTGCCCTTCTGCATTTTTCCCGGTATCACAGGGCTTTCCTCATGTACTACGCATGCATATGGGACTTACATTTAGAAGTTTCCTAAAAACCTGAAGACTTTTGTGATATGGGCGGAGTAATTTGCACTTTTTGAGCTCAATCGCTTGTATTAGATGCAATCTGGTCCCTAGTGGCTGCCTGATCAGTTGAGTTTATTTTATTTCAGTATAAGAGCTTTACACAGCAATTGTACATGTGTAGCACTTCCAGAGCTTGTCATCTCACACTATCCCCCGCCAAGTAGGATATGCAGTGCTTAGGTTGTGGTTACTTCAGAGTGATCCTGCTGCATCACTTGTATTGCTTGAAGTCTCTAAAATGTAGAGGGAAATGTATGTTAAGTATTAGGATTGTGGGTGTTAAACTGTCCATATGTAGTTACTAAATCAGCAGTAACATACGCGGTCTGGAATGAAAATAACTTTATGTGTCAGTGTTTTATTTTGCAAATATATATAACTTTATTTTATGTAAGAGTTGTCAGTCATAGAAATGTCAAACATGACACGGAATAGAGGCTACATTTAGAAGTTTCCTAAAAACCTGAATAATTTTGTGATATGGGCAGAGTAAGTTGCACTTTTTGAACTCAATGGTTCACATTTGATGCAAACTGGTCCCTATTAGCAGTTTATTTTATGAAAGTGTAAGAGTCTTACATAGGAATTGTGAGTGTATAACATTTCCAAAGCGTGTCATCTCATACTATCTTCAGAGACTGACAACTCATGCTTCGGTCAAAGAGAAGAAAAGTAAAATCTTAATAGCATATATTAATGGAAGAAAGTCTGGGTGACCAGAGCTTCTTCCTTTGGTATATGTTTACTTTACAATAGGCACACCAGTTGGGCTGACTAATCAGCATGCACGTTTTGGAATGTTAATGGCCAGTCATTGTACAATGTATAATTGTATATTCTGTAGGCTTTTATATGTAAAATGAAAGACATCTCTTCTTCTTCTTCCTTATCTGATACATGCTCAGAAACTAGCAGGACATTGTCTCATGGCTTGGACTTTACTGCATCAAGCCTGTATTGCCAGGAGTTCAGCTGGTTACTTAAATAATATTTATATATTTTCCTCCAGGGTTTATTCTCACACTAGCATTACTTACCTGTCCTTACTGGCCAAATTAATATGCATAATTGCCCACTTACTTGTTTACCAATGCATTATAACTAAAAAGGAGTTTACCATTTTATGCAGTCTAGCTTACTTTTACCCTTCACGAATCTCTGATAACTAAGCTGGTAATCCAATCTAATTTTCTTGAACCCTTGAACTAAACTGCTTATCTGCTGGATGTTTTCCACTGCTTGATTCTGTTATTAACTAATAAATGAATAAACCAGGATGTCCATCTGTCTGTCTGTCTATTTAGCCATGTATTTATTTATCTATCTATCCATCTATTCCCCTACACAGGTTACTCATTCAGTTGGGTTCTGAGTTTGGCTATATTGTAGTGCTCTCTGTGCCCCCCCCCCTGACTCCCATCAGTGGCATGGAACTTTTTTTGTGCAACGTTAAACAGCCATTTAACTACTCTTAACCAGGGTAACCAGTCTCACCTTAATAGAGATGGCATGTTTACTGTTGGACGAGGAGCTATTCAAATGGCTGCCACTGCTACTCACAGCGGCTTTGTTGTTAAATTGCATATGTCACTACTCCCCATATATCGTAAGATCACTTATGTATATCACTGCATGCCATAAGGCATGGGCTAGTAGTGTCCCAAATTGGCACCCAAGGATAGCAATGATTCCCAGTCTTCCTGGACACCTAGCCTGATACTTTGCCCTCTACCATCACCTCATCCCCATCCCTCCTTCCAAAGAAAGGCAAGCACGTGAACAAAGCCTCATCACTCCTTCCGTCCCCATGACAGAGTGGGATCATGACCAAATAAGGCCCAAGGCAGGGTAATGGACTGGACCCCACATAGTTATACCAATATCCAGTTACGTGGCTCTTTCTACCCAGTTGCCATGAAACACTAGCAAAACATGTCAGTATACATAATATTTGTTCTTTACTTTTATAATGGTCACAGTGATTTGAATTTAATTTAAAACTTTTATTAAAACCTTTGCAGCAAAAACACTGAAAGAAATTTAATGAACAAAAAGCACTCACACTGAAAACTGACTTAGCATGACAACAGTAAACTCTTCTTTTGGAACTCACATTTATTGAAAATGCATCTGGCAACTTATAATACTATGAGATGTGCTGGGATTCATACTCGAAGTAGCACTAATTTTTGACTATATGAATGGTGCAGGAATTCAAAAAACAAATATGTAATGCATATGCCAACAACTTGGGACAGCCCATTGGACATAACTCTTTTTACGGGCAGCCCGGAACCACTACCTTATGAAGTGACTTGATCAGACTCATAAAATAGACAAACAAAGAATGAGGTAATCCTACCCTGTACTACAGGAAGCAGCTTGTTGATACCTACGTGGTGTGGAATGTCACACATCTTATATTCCAGACCATTTTCTGAAAACGCAACTTAAAAAGCATAAACAAATTTAAATATTTTGTGATCAACAAAACCTATCACAGCTGTACAAATAGTGTTATCAGTAAGAAGTATGTTTTACAGTGATAACAGTCAGTGCATTCAGAGTGTTTTCCTAAGTATTATAATATATTAAAATGCAGACAAAAAACATAACGTTCACAAATTGCTATGTCTTGAAAACTGTACAACCTAGACATATATTGTTAAAATATTGTTGTTAACTAGACTTAAGCTTTCTTTCACATAACAAGAAAGTCATCTTTTGGTGCATGTTTATTAAGATATGTACAGAAATACGATAGCATGCTCAATTGTATAATTAGCAAAATAAATAACACTGAATATTTCTTAAGATGTGCAACTTATAGTACAAAAATCAACTACAGATTTCTTCAGTAATATCTATGGTTTCAACAAGTGTCATGCAACAGTTTGTAAGTCATTTGGTTTATGAAGTATTAAGTAAATAGGGAAATATAATCTATTTTTATAAATACTAACAAATGAAAATATGAACATAAATATTAAAATATGGATAATAAGTGACAAACTGTGATTAATTTCTCTACTGCAAGATGTCTTCAATTAACAGTCTTAGTGCCATTTTGTTAATAACTCTTTGAGCATTCTAATACTGCCTATTATTAGCTGGTAAGTCACTTAGCTAAAGACGTCAGATCCCAGAAAGGTCAGGACACCATAAGGATCTATGGCTTTGAACTGGAGGTATAGAAAAAGGCATTATATGCTTGAGTGAGGTTAACAGCTCCTCACCGTACACATCTTCATTATGTACCAGACAAACTGTAGTAGTCTAACACAGAGCATTTCACACTTGTGTGCTTGCAAAAAACAAGTAAAATTACAAATGCATTCACAGTTAATATTTTAACAATAATCTTCCAACTTCATACTGCTCAGCTTATTCACATACAGATAAAATCAACATCAACAGTCAACAAAGTTAAATTAAGGATTGTGTTCAAATAACATGGTCCATATGATGATTCTACTATCAGTTCTTTTCTTTATACTAGAAGTAATTTCAGATGCAGATACACACACACAAACACACACACACACACACACACGCACACGCACACGCACAAGCACATGCACACACACACACACACACACACACACACACACACACACACACACATGCACACACGCACACATGCGTGTGTGCACAGACACACACACGCACACATGTGCGCACACACACGCACACACACACGCACACACGCACATGCATACACACGCACACACACAGGTCTGACCATCAGTTAGAGTCCCTTGGATGACTGTGTACATTCAAATGCTTGCTTCCACACAGACACACACACACACACACACACACACACACACACACACACACACACACACACACACACACACACACATGCACACACACACACGCACACATGCACACAAGCACACACACACACATCTGACCATCAATTACAGTCCCTTGTATGACTGTGTACATTCAAATGTTTGCTTGCAATTGAATGAGCAAACAGACACACACACACACACACACACACACACACACACACACACACGTCTGACCATCAATTACAGCCCTTTGTATGACTGTGTACATTCAAGTGCTTGCTTGCTTGCTTGCAATCAAATGAATGAGCAAATACACAAATAATGACTGAGAAGTGCATTTCATTCTCTGCTATGAGAACCATACAGTGCAACCCATTGCACCCCCCATGCATTCACAACCTCTTATTTCAAGAATCAAAGACCCAAATATTAAAAACAGATTTTGAATATTCCTGTTACATACTTTAGAAAGTTATTAGATGAACTTGCTTTGCATTAGCAAGCATGAAAGAAAGAATGTCTGAAAGTTACATACCTGTTATTATTTAATGGCTGTAACTCACAATGATTTGCAAGAGAACAACAAACTTTACAAAGACCAAACCACAACACATTTTAACTTGTTTACCTAAGAATTCTGGACAAAGCCAAAAATAATGGTTGTCAAAGGCCCAAAAAGGGGAAATGATATATATTATTTTCTTTTTCTGATTTGTTTGCTAGGTAAATCACTAGACAGAGAGTTCTTCTTCAGTGATTATGCAGGAGCATTGTCTGAAAGGCTTGCTCAAAGTTACACATTACACAGTAGACAAATGGAGCTGAAAGGATTCAAACCCTATACTTTTCATTACAGGAAGTAATTTGTGAACAGCTCAGACCCTTAAGTGCCATACAATTATAATGCACTTAAAAAGCTAGCAGAACACCAGCTGTTGCATTGACATGCATTTTTTGAACGATAAGAACTTTGAAACTCTAATGCCTGGAATTAGTGACTGACTGTAATCCTCAGTCATTTACTAGAAAATGAAGAAATTAATGTAATTCTGGCAGTTGATGCAGAGGATTAGGACTCTAAATTCTTAAAGAGCTGCCTTTCTTAGTCAAAGATATAAGGTTTGACTCTTTCTACCCCCATTTAAATATTTCATGACTTTGAACATGTCACTTAACCAGACAGTCTTGGGCTGTCAGACGTACAGTAATTTTCTGAACAAGAATTATGAAACTCTAATGACTGGCATTATTAATTCTCGGTGACTTCATATGGTCGTCTGTTCTATTGCTGTTGTTTAAGTCTCGGGTAAGGTCACAGGTGCACACAAATACACACCACAGTAAAATGTCAAACTGCAAAACAGTAATCTATAAACTAACGAAAATGCCAAGCTTCTACTTTCATTGTAAAATGAATAATAAGCGAAGTAAAGAAGTAAAGTTCTGTAAAATGAGCAGTAAGCCAAGTAAAGTCCTAATTTGATCAATTCCATCCATCCTCCACTTACTAATACCAATAAAAAAGTAATATATACTTTGACTGTGAAGCTCCAAGATACCACACTCTCAGTGGCTATACAGAGGAGCCAATGAGAAATTTCCTGAAGCTACAACAGCTGAATAGGTAATCATGTACAGAGCAGCTAAGCAGTAATGTTCATGATAGTGAGCAGCTTCTTTTCTTCTGTTTTATTTTGGTAACATTTATGGGGCCCCCTAGATAGTAACCAGCCTTAGGCAGCTGCCAAGGTCACCTTGTGCTGGATCTGGCCCTGAAGTTATAAATCAATTATCTGAAGTTAAGAGAATTGTGCAGTACAGCTTCTCATGCTGAAATGCCTCTCTTCCCTCACTCACATTTGACAGTTATTCTGAAACCAACTTTTTTCGATATATGATTTTAATGGATGCTGATTTTAACATAGGTTTTCCACTGGCTGCATTTGATGAACAAGTATTCATTCAATCATATAGTAATCTTTCACTGTTCTTTTTTATGCTGTCCTACAGAAAGACAATTTCACAAAACTGTACTGAATATATCTTTATGACCATGTAGAAACTAAATTCCATTTACATATAAAGCATTTGGTAATGCATTCAATTGATATAGTCATTCTCTCAGTGCTACCTCTGTAAATCTGAAGTAAACAGCCATGGTAAAAACCCAATGCCTCGGGATTGTAACTATGCATTCATGAGGATATGCCATCAGAATCAGGATAGCCCATTGGATTTTAACCATTAGGCTTTTGGCACTACTGTTCCAGCTTCCAAAGGCATCCATGTCATATCTCACATTGCCTTCATACTATTGGACTAACAAGTTCTCTAACCTTTATTTTTATGTTCCCATTCTTGCACATTGCATACAGGTTATGTATTTACAGATAAAATAACCTCATCCATAGAAAATTATGCAGACAGTAATACAGTGTTTTATTGATATACTTTGATTATTGTGAAATTTTAGTAAAAACAACACTACTAAAAAATACGAGGAAAGACAAAGAAACACTATGAAGAATGAGTTAGCAATCCTCATTCCAGACTAAGGCTGAGTGTAAAAGACAAACACTTGCATGAGTGCATGGTGTTAATTTTCTAGTGGGTCAAAAGTGGGTCACTCTGCAATGAGCTACATGAGTCAGACATTTCTTAGGCATTGCACAGTGCTGGCAGGCAGGCTGAAGGACCACAGTAGTAAAAAGATGCATAGTAATAGTGAGAAAAACTATGCTAGCCTGGCCACTGTTTGGATCAATGCCACAGTAAGGTGTATGACTGATGTGTTACAAAGAAGGCGGCTTGCATTACCAAGACAGTGCAAGCTCATGCATACAATGCAGTGCTGCCTAGCTGAATCTTGCACTGCTACAGGTCACTGTAGACATGCTGGCACTTCTTGCCAGAAGGCCTGATACCAGTGGTATTACCCATCACCTAAGCAAGATTCCGCTGTGCAGAAACTACTAGAAATTCTTGCATACTCTTGCACATCATGCTCAACCACTGCACTATAAAATGCATGAAATTGTCATGATCACTCACCCAAATCCACTCAAGGATCAAAACATTTGTCAAATGAGCATGGACACTTGTTTATGGATCATGTGTTGAGCAACATCACACTGCACAGTGGTGGTAGTTTATGTTCTTACTGTTGCACCATAGTGCTAGGACTAGTTCTATTATTGCACTGTGGTGCTAATGTATGCCCTTACTACTGCACCATGATGCTAGGACCCATTCTATTATTGCACAGTGGTACTAGTATATGTTCTTACTGCTGCAACATGGTGCTAGGATTAGTTCTACCACTACACTGTGGTGATAGACATGTACAGATATGATACAAACAAGCATGTTGCCACATGTCTCCTGGTCACAGTGATGTACATGGTTGCCAGTGGCATACCTGGATAGTACAATGTGGTATGGTAGTGATTCAGTATAACTGCTACTCTAATTGGTCCTTGTTAACATGATATAAAAGGCAATCCCATCCTGTGTAACCCCAATGAATACCATATATCTATGTAATAAAGGAATTTCGATGGCTGCCTATTAAAATGCCAGCACTCAAAATGCTGAGTGTCGAAAAGTCAGAAAAGGCAGAAAACTTGAAGAAGAGCAAACCTTGAAAATCACTCCTCTCCTTAAAACTTCATTTTGTATAGGGGCAAGCCACCCACACCCTGTGCTTATATATGTCAGCTCTGAGATCTCCATACCTCCGAGAAAAGGGAGTATTCCAAGAAATGGCATCTCTGACTTCGTATAAATAAGTCCAATTTTTTGGCTATTCAGTCTCCGTATTTCAGGGCATGCTTTAGTGTGTGTCAACATTTCAAATGTTTACCAATTTCAGCAGAGGCTCTGTAGACTTTCAGCTTTACAATGGTAAGGGAGGAGTTAAAGAGTTTAGGAGGGAGTCTTGCCTGTTAAAATACATCATCAGCAACAACAAACCCTGTCTTCGATGTGAGGCAGGCACTGTGATATGCATGTAACTGGGTGCCTAGGATACTAGCATAGCACTGCACCATCTGCTGTGTTTTTGAGCAGGTCAGCCATGCATAATGGAAACATTGTGAAGGATATGCCATTAGGGGTTTGGGTTTCCAGGGCCATATGCTGAGGCATGGAAATAAGTACTTGGGGAGCTGGCCAGTCCATACACTAATTGCAACTGATAAACAAATACATAGGGGTAGTGGGACCTGTACCGTGGGTATTGTACAGAAATGTGGGGACTGGTAGGCTGTGAAAAGCATTAATTATGACACAAAACAGGTTCTTAAAGGTGAGATATGTGGCCATAAATATGGCATGGTCAGAGGACACTATGGTACTGTTTGCTACAAAATAAGGGGAGGGTTCACCCAAATCAAGAACTGAAAAGACTCCTGTAAGGGTTCAGGTTGAGCATACAGTTCACCAGCTCATGACAGACAACTTGTACCTGAGAGTCCATAGTAGGCTCCACCTTGCTCCCCAGTACAAACAACATAAGAAATACATACTGCCTCTGAGGTATTCATACCCACTATAAGATACACGTGGAAGGATTTACACACCACCATGACTCCAGGACCATCTCTAGGTTGGCTTCAGCACTTGGTAATAACTAGGAGATGAGCAGGTCAGTGATTCAGGCACAATCAGTTGCTATCCACAGCAATACAGAGGTGATAAGTGTGACCTGTGGATTCCAGGATGATTACCACTAATTAAACGTTAGCACAGAGTATAGGAGCAGGGAACAAACAGTGCTACTGAAGTCAGTGGTGCACTAAGCCTCTTTCTTCCATAACCTATTTGTACCCCCCACCCCTCCCTTTATCTCCTAACTCTTCACTCTCTGTTAATCTCCATTACACAACCTCACTACCCCCTGTCTCCTTCTCACTTTCTACTATTCACAACTCTCTTTCTATGCCTCTATCTCAAGTTTCTCTGTACTCTCTTCCTTCACTCTGCCTTATATACTACCTATTTTTGACTCTCTTCCCTCATATACTTTCCTCATTTGTTCTATTATATACAATATCTGTATTAACTTACCTACTAGTAGTTTGATAATGCTATTAAGCTTAGAACCTCTTTAAAATTATGTATGCAAGGCATTTGCCATAATATTTACCCTTACTATTATGTAAACTGTAATGGATTAATTTGTATTAAGGTCATGCTGTCTGATTTTATATATGCTGGTAATTACATATATATATATATATATATATATATATATATTTTTTTTTTTTTTTTCCCTAACGTGCTTTCTTTAGAGCTTTTCTCCCCAGGCCTCCACTGAAAATGGGCTCTGCTTGGCCCAGAGGACTATCCCGGTAAAGAAATGCTAATAAATAAATATTGCCTCTGTTTGCAGCTTCATAAGATACATTGCAACTAGCTCCCAATATGCCTCCAGAGCCATTTGTTCTTGCCCAGGAGAGATGTAGGTTGCAGGGAGTCAGGACACTGACTTATTCCAAATCAGACTGCTGAAGGAGTCTAAGAGCTGGCCTCATTGCCACCCATGAGCACACAACCTCTTGCAGACAGTCATGGACATCATCCATGCATAGATTCATGCAGTTCTACCCACTTCCTGTTGACTCTGGGTACACAGACAGCCACACTTGCTTGTGGTACAAGACCAATACATAGATATTGGCACTCATAAGTGTCAGCACAACGTGCACCCTATCAGGATGAATTCCTTCCCTGCATCAGACTGCATCAAGCCCTGTCACTGGAAGGCAATGTAGTAGACACTACTAATGATTACATCATGGCAACTTGACTCCACCACTGGAGGACATGATCCTGGACTCCCCACAACCTCCCAGAGTACATGGTTGCTGTGTTCACTCCTTAGATATCTAACTGATCACACAGTGTTGCTGCTCGCTGTCACTTTGAATCTGAATCACCCTTATAACCCTACACCACCTTTGTAGTCACACGTCACACTGTTTTCCTAGCAACCTGTGCAAGTATGCATGTCTGTGGCCTGACCACCCTATGTGTTTGATTATGTGATGCACAGTGTGGCCAATCGATGTACTGTCCTGCATAGTCTGTTAGTGACAATGCATTTATCATTTTATTCTGTGTCATGTATGTCATTGCCCATAGTTTGGGGCCAGATGCCGCCTCTTTGCTAGTGCTGAAATGTATTGCATCCACATCTGTCTTGACTGTGGTACTGCTCCCTGTGAGTTCCTTACCTGACTCTACAGCCTGCTATTCTGCTGCTGATACAACTGGAATGGAAGGTCCTACCAAGACATTAACCTGCTTTTCCAACTGTTTGTGCAGTGCCATATTGTGCAGTATTACACATGCAACAAAAAATCTTTCTGCAGATTTCAGGATCCTGGTGATATAGCTAGACAAAAGAATCATCTGTTGAGTATGCCAGACACCAGCTCCTCTAGTATATGATCCAGCACGTGCCGTAGTATAGCCCATTTTCTCTTTAGCTTTAAGGTCATAGATGGAGTCATCAATGAAGAGCTCTAAGGAGCATCTGTAATCTCCTTCAACTCACGCCAAACAGCACATTTTAAGTGATCTGCTGCATACTTGCATGCAACCTATGTGCATAGACCTTTTTATCACGCCTGAGTGAACACTTACCAATGAGATGACCCTGCAGGAGATCCTCTTGCAAGAATCTTTGATATAGTTTGCAACTACAGCAGATGTGCGAGTGATAAGAACTGCCTAGGTGAGGCATTGACACATTCTAAACAATGTTCTCCACATTATAGACCACCTGGCAGGTATGTTAGTGGAACCATTGCAACTGATGTATCACAGTTCCTGTGAACTTAATGTGGCCTTTAGGGTAATGTGTCTGGAATCTGCAGATCCCAGGACCTGATAGAAATGGAAATATAAATTACCCACATGGAGAAGGCTCTGTTCTATGTAATCTTGGGGAACTAGATATTCTCCTCTACATGCTGCAGCAAAATGAAAAGGAACTGGTTCAAAATGTGTAAGGCTGACATCTGTGGTATCTCTAATATGTCCTTAGTAGGTCACTGAAAAGTCCCCACAGCTAAGAGGGCTAAAGCTGCACATACTTCAGTGTCCACTAGAATGAACACAATATATCAACCTTGCTTCTGCTTGTAGGTGACACTGTTTAACAATGTTCCATACTTTCCCACTGTTCACAAAGAAGTGGTCTACAGGTTGATGGTCACTGAACTGATGGTATATTAAAAGTTGTCTGTACTTCTTTTGTTGAGGTGGATGGCTGTGACGAATAACGTTTTGGGCAGTGAATCTGAGGTCAGCCTTTAAAACAAACTCCTGCACTATTCCTGATGCTACTAAAAATATTTCTTCCATGTTCACCTTGAATCTTAATGCATAAAATGAGTATACATGTGACACAGAATGCCTCTTTTATAGGTTTTCTGATATGGTCCACACAAATAGATAGATAGATAGATAGATAGATAGATAGATAGATAGATAGATAGATAGATAGATAGATAGATAGATAGATGGATAGATAGACAGACAGATAGATAGATAGATAGATAGATAGATAGATAGATAGATAGATAGATAGATAGATAGATAGATAGATAGACAGACAGACAGACAGATAGATAGACAGACAGACAGATAGATAGATAGATAGATAGATAGATAGATAGATAGATAGATAGATAGATAGATAGATAGATAGATAGATAGATAGATGAGCGTCAGTCTTTAAAAAATACTGCAGTTTTGTTATATATTTATATATGAGTATAAATAAAGGAGGTTCTCCCAAACAAAATAATGTCTTATGGTTTAATTGAATGGACAGCAAAAACCTCTATGTTAATCTATTGCAGGGAAGCAGCCTCTCTTGGTAGGTCTCATTCTTTTTAGATTCCTCAGAAAAACACTTCTTCACCACGGCTGATTCTTCTTCTTTGTCTTTCTCTCAAAGAAACACACATACTGCTTTTCACAAAGGGCAAATGCTCTTACCCTGGGCTTTCCTCAGCCTTCTTTTTATATTATATCCAACAAATAATTAAGACAAATCTGCTCTTACAATACACCTGCTACAAGTTAGAAAATCATATATACAATTAAATAAATATTACTCTATTTACAATGGATTATTTATTTCACTGTTATAAATACTGCTTATGCAACTATTTATATGTGCATTGTTTACACCATTATTTACATATATTTCATACACAGTAAGATTAGCTGCATTGGTCATCGACCATTAACAGTTCAGACTTTCATGTACCAGGCATGTACTTTTTATCTCTCAAATACCTGACCAGTCTGACTTTAAACATAAACAGAATACTACACTTTCTTTAGTCATTGAGTAGTCTATTCCAAAACGTAGAGATTGTCTGAGCAATATGCTTATTATACCTAGAAGTTTTGTCACATTGAATTTTGAATATTAGGTCCCTGTCTCTGACTATTAGAAAAAGTTCCCCAATCATTTAACCAATTTCAGCTTGAAGCTGGGTTTGAATTGCTATCATTACTCTGCATAACATGCCTCTTATAAGCCAATTTTAAATACTGTATCGGTTTACTCATTTGAGCCACTCAGTGTTAGATAAGTTCTTAATTTTGCAAACCTTTTTTGTGCAACATTTCTAAATTCATTGCAAATTATCTGTCTGCTATGTGGATCACTTGTATTTGTTTAGTTGGGGAGAACTCCATGCCATGGTACTACCGTGGTACTATATACACACAAACACACACGTGTGTGTGTGTGTGTGTGTGTGTGTGTGTGTGTGTGTGTGTGTGTGTGTGTGCGTGTCTATATATATATATATATATATATATATATATATATAGATATATATATATATATATATATATATATATATATATATATATATATATATGTATAGACAGATATAGATAAATATATCTTTAGGCATCTATAACAGACAGAGGGAGAAAGAGTGAGAGAAATGGATGTAAAATCCTCCAGTAGACTTCCATGAAGTACTAAATCTACACACTAAAACAATAAAACTAAAAATAGATAAAGCACAATAAAAATAGTGCAGCTGAGTCTTAAAATACATTTCTGAAGAATATATTCTTATTAAGATGCTATACGTAGGGAGATATCCCCCTGCAGTACCTAAGTGGAGGGCTGTGTGCCCCACATCCAATTAATAAATTATTCGCATTCTAGCCTGTGCTGTGGCTTAGAGGGATAAAACCCTGACTACAGCTCAGGTGACCTACGTTCAATTAGTGGCTCACATGTCTGAGGTGCTGGCGGGGGGGGGTGCCCATTCAAGGGGGAAGAGGAAGTGGGTACATGCACAGGGCATACAACAGAGATAGATTGCCCTGACAGAGACTGGAGAAGCCACTGTGAAGTGCTTCTTGAAGATTAGCAGAGTGGTTTTCTAACCTCAGCTCCTCATGTAAGTGATGACTGGATTGTTGTGGCCTACCCATTTTGTAGAAACCTAGAGAGTCTTAAAGGACACCATGGGGACAGGGTGAAGACAGCAGCAGGTGAACAAGACTCAGCAGCAGTATGTACTGTATTTACTACATTTTTAGCTTATTTTTTTCCTGTATTAAGTAGCTTTTTGTTTATTCTCTGCCTTGTTTCCCACCTTTTCTGTCACTAATGTAGTCCAGATACAGAGTTGCTGTATCCTAGACTGTTTGGAAGTTTCTGAGTCCCCCCAGGCCTTTTTGTGTTGGAGGGAAGCCTTCTAGCGTATCAGTGAAAATGGTAAGCTCTAGGTAGCCTATCTACCACAAGAGGAGCGGTTTCTGGCCCAGAACATGTAGTTTATTGGCTGTTTTGGCAGTTTTTACATCCCTTTCAACTTTCTGGCTTAAAAGCCCACATTTGCATGGGTTAGCACTTGTTTAAGCTCCACAGATCCAGAATTGGCATTCTGCTGACTGCAAGAGGAACTAAAAGGAGAAAGAGATACTCTAAGTGCCTCCATTTTGATTTGTTGCTTATTTACTGAATTCTGTACTTGTTTTTATTCATTTTTAACTAAATTGCATTTATTTAAACTGTATTCATTTTAATATTACTACACACTCAAATGTGCTAGCTTGCATTGCATTTTGTACTATATTTACTGCATTTTTAGCTTATTTTTTCCTGCATTAAGTAGTTTTTAGTTTGTTTTCTGCCGTGTTTCCCAACTTTCCTGTGACTAGTGTAGTCCAGATACAGAGTTGCTCTATCCTAGACTGTTTGGAAGTTTCTGAATTCCCCCAGGCCTTTCTGTGTTGGAGGGACGCCTTCTAGCTTATCAGTGGGGGTGGTAAGCTCTAGGTAACCTATCTACCACAAGAGGAGTGGTAACTTTCTGGCTTAAAAGCCCATGTTTGCACAGGTCTACACCTGTTTAAGCTCCATGGATCCAGAACTGGCATCCTGCTGAGTGCAAGAGCAACTAGAAGGAGAAAGAGATACTCTTAAGTGCCTCCAGTTTGAATTTTTGCTTATTTACTGCAGTCTGCACTTGTTTTTAGTCATTTTTAACTAAATTGCATTTATTTCAACTGTATTCATTTTAGTACTTCTACACACTCAAGTGTGCTAGCTTGCAGTGCATTTTGTATGTATTTACTGCCTTTCTAGCTTATTCTTTCCTGCATTAAGTAGTTTTTAGTTTGTTCTCTGCCTTGTTTCCCACCTTTCTTGTGATTAGTGTAGTCCAAATACAGAGTTGCTGTATCCAAGATATTTTGGAAGTTTCTGAGTCCCCCCTCCAGGCCTTTCTGTACTGGAGGGAAGCCTTATAGCTTATCAGTGGGGGTGGTAAGCTCTAGGTAGCCTATCTACCACAAGAGGAGTGGTTCCTAGCCCAGAACTTGTAGTTTATTGGCCATTTGGGCAGTTTTTCCATCCCTTTTAACTTTCTGGCTTAAAAGCCCGCATTTGCATGGTTTTGCACTTGTTTAAGCTCCACACAGTGGCGCTGAGCTGAGGCAAACTATTACTGGTGCCAGAAAGTCTGCTCTTCAAATTTTCCCTTAGTTCTTGCATGTTCTTTTCTCTCTCTTGCTCTTCTAATAGTTTAATCGCCTTACACTAAGCAGACTGTTGTAGCAATTATTGTAGCACACCTAGATACTATCAGCACTAGTTGTTTTTACACAGTAATAGCACCAGTACTTATTAGTTATCACCACCCCTCCTGGCAAGATTAAAGGGCATTTTCCTGTTCTTTCTCCTGCTAACATGGTGCACTTGGGCATTATGAGGCAGTGTAGCGACTGCCTCATGTACACAGACAAACCTCTCCTCTTACCTCCCAACACTCAGACTTGGGAGAGATGCACTTATATCACCAAACTGGAAGCTATGCATTCTCCAGCCAAGACCAGACTAGCTGGTCAAGAGGAGAAGGTCAACACTTGCACCACACCACATGGAATACATAGCCCTCCAGAACACCGACAAGCACAGCTCACACATAGAAACACAAACCACACACCCACCTTCATGGAGGCTTTCAATAGAAATTTACCCAAACAGCAGAGACCTCCAAGGCAGAAATGCAACTGACCACCACAACACACCACCAACCTCAGGACATATAGCTCACCTCCACAGTGTGCCCCTCAACCTAAGCCCTTAAGGCAAAACACCTTGCCTAGCATACTAATCATAGGAGACTCAATAGTGAGGCACACAGATGTTCCACTCACTAGGTTGAGCAAGGAGAAGGTGACAGTCAATTGTCTATTAGGTGCCAGGATCCGTCATATAACACATGTACTCAGGTCACTCCAAAGCAAGTATAAGTATGACTCAGTCATTGTCTATGTGGGTGTGAATGACCTGAGACACACCTCCCTGGATTACATGAAAAGAGACATGATGGAGCTCTTGAATTATGTGGCCCAGGCAGGTATGACCCTAGCCCTGAGCCGTATCCTACCATCACCCAGAATGATACCACAGAACAAGCAGAAAATGATTGACTTAAACAATTGGCTAAGTTTCTGGTGTCATTCTAAGGGGATCCAGTATCTGTCTGGATGGGATGACATGATTGACAGACCTCGATGCTTTGCCAGAGATGGCCTGCATCTGTCACCTCAGGGATTCCAAGTACTAGCTAAGGCTCTTGCTATCCCTATAGTGCCTTTTTAGGCGGTGTTCCAAAGACCAAAATCTAACCGTAACAACTATAAACAAATACAATCTGAGGGTCATGCTGCTCAATGGTAGAAGTCTAAATCTCAAGATGCACTCACTCAAAGTGCTCTTCAAAATGGAGAACGTCGACATTTGTGCTGTAACTGAGACCTGGTTCAAAGCAGCAGAAAGCACCCCTGAACTTCCAGGCTACAACTCATTCCACACCTTTCAGCCCCTGAACATGGCTGGAAACTCCAAAGGTGGTGGTGTCTCCATATTCATAAAGGATCTACACACCTCCAGACTAGTAGCCCAGCATAATGCATCTGAGATACTTCAGGTACAACTAGCATTATGTAAGATGGTGCTTCAGGTCACAGCCTGTTATAGGACCCCAAACATGTCCTTAAACTCCCACTCTATGTTCCTAAGCACTCTAGAATCTATCAAGGTCCAGCCCAATACTCTCATACTTCAACTACCTCCATCAACTGGGAAAATTACTCCTGTCCTAATGCACACTGGCCCAACACTTCCTGGAATTCATTATTTCCAATGCCCTGGGCCAGCTCATACTGACCCCCACTAGAGGAAGCAATATCCTTGACCTGGTTATCACTAACATGGGTGACCATTGCTCTACACCAACAGTCAATTCCTCCCTGGTTAGAACAGACCACAAACTAATCACCATGGAAATCAACATTTCACCGACACTCCCCGCAAAAGTGACTACCTTGAAAAATGTCTCCAAAGCAAACTTTGGGCTCCTGAAAACAGAGGTGGCTTACTTCATGGCACCATTGCCAATGGAAAATAGCTGCATGACTGCCGAATCATATACCAATGCACTGTACAAACAAGTACATAAATGCATGGAACTAGCCATACCCAATCAAGACACTCTCCTCCAAAAAAAGGAAGCCAATCTGGTGGTACCCAGCTATCAATAAACTCTACAACAGAAGGAAGAAACTGTTGCAGAAAAAGGTGAAGTCCCAAGACTGGAAAAACACCCTCATTAGCCTCAACAAAAAGTTCATATCCCTTATCAAATCCTCTAAAGCCAGCTATGAAGGCAGATACTAAAAACAACCCTTCTATAGTTATATCAAGAACCTCCATGCCAATACCCAGATTTGCTCTGAGTTATTGCACAATGGTGCCTCCTACACTGAGCCAACAGATAATGCTAACATACTAGCTGACAGATTCAGTGCTAACTTTACCCCCCCCCCTCCAGGCCCAATCACAATACCAGAAGAATGCCAGGTACCCAGCATTTCTGCAGCACAGCTAAGAGCTGCATTGTCCAAGGCCAAGAATACAGCATCCATGGGACCTGATAATATACCTACAAAATGAACTGGCACCACATCTGTGTGCCCTGTTCAATCACAGCCTTACCTTAGGCTTTGTCCCTACCAAATGGCGCACTGCTATAGTCATGTCTCTCCATAAAGGGGAAGGGAAAACACACCCTGGGAATTATCGCCCCATTAGGCTGATGAATCTGATATATAAAGCTATGGATCGCATCATCATGGGCCTGCTTAACAAGGATATATGTTATTTCCAAACTCTAGACCCCACGCAGTTTGGCTTTGTTAAAGGGAGATTCTGCCTGCTTAACCTGGTTGACTTCTTTGAGACAGTCACCGAGACAGTCACCAAGGCTATGGATGAGGGTAAGGTAGTGCATACAGCCTACCTTGATCTGGCCAAGGCCTTTGATACCATTCCTCACTCTGGAATTATTGATAAACTCACCAAACTAGGCAGCAACCTCTATATCACTAGGTGGATTGAAATTGGTTCACAGACAGAACCCACAGAGTGAAAGTAGCAGATTCCAAATCTGACTGCTGAACAGCCACGAGTAGAGTCCCACAGGGATCGATCCTAGGTCCTCTGCTGTTTGTCATCTACTTTTCATAAGTCCAGGCTAACACAGAAGGACTCTGGTTGACCAAGTTCGCAGACGACTGCAAACTGGAAGCCATTATCAACTCCACAAGTGATGCAGAAATCCTACAGAAAGGCCTCACAGGCACCACTGACTGGTGTCAGAGCCATGGATTTAAACTAAATGCCAAAAAATGCATATTCATTCCCTTTGGTAAAAACTCAGTTCCCACTAATTACCACATTGATAACAGCCCACTGAACACTGAAGGTGTTATAAGAGATCCGGGCACCCTGGTTGACTGGAACCTCTCTTTCGACTACCACATTGCCACTGTGGTCAGAAAGTCCTTCTATGTGGCACATCTCACAACCAAGGGATTTGCATCCAGGAAGAAAGAGGTCATCATCTCTCTGTACTCATCCCTCATTAGACCACTCATCAAATATAACGCCCCATTTGGCACGTACCTCAACAGACACCTGCAACAGCTGGAAAGGCCACAGAAGTAACTCACGAAAAGGATTCTGAGCCTTAAACACATGTGCACATGGGCAGACTCAAGAAACTTCAGCTATTCTCTGTTTCTTACCGTTTACTTAGAGGTGATCTCTGCTTGACATACAAAGCCATGTCTGACCCAGCCCTGCTAGAAATGCTACACCTAAAGAAATCCCAATCCCCCCACACCACATGCTCCAGAGATCTCAACCTCATTACCACAATCAATAGAACATGCTGGAGGAACAGGTTCATCACCCAGAGACTGCCCATACTCTGGAAAAAACTTCCTGTTCATGTCAAGCAGAGCACCTCGCTGGCCCTCTTCAAGAGAGACCTTGATGACTGAATGGGTAACAGAAGGTTCACCACGGGGATCACTCCAGTGGCTCTACTGGAGAGAGGCTCTAGGAGCTAACATGGGGCAGCACAATAACAGAGCACTTTTATGGGCTAGGCTTGTAAAGGCTACAGGGCTGTTAGCCTAGTACACACCTATGAACCTCTGAGACTATGATACAGACCCTGATCTCTTCACCAGCCTAACCCCTTATCAGATTTTAGGGGAGTTGAGCATGAGTGCACAGTTCCAGTATTTGAGTAGAGACACCTGAATCATGTGATTGACAGCTATGACAGACAAAAAAATAAGTGCACCAACTCTAAGGCATACAGTTTCTGAGATTACTGCAATACTCAGATCCATGTGAAAGCAAATATTGCTTTAATCTCCAAGATTATGTAATTGAGCCAAAATAATTCATAGCAGCAGATGCCAGTCATTTTTCCCCTGCAGACCTTGAAATTAGAGGCTGGGACAATATGATGCATTAGTTGTGCTCCTTTAAAGTATTTTCAGTTTCAGGATTTTGGTCAGGATGCTCTGTAGCACTGCACCAATCCTAAATATGACTGTGTGCCTCTATGTGTGTGTGTGTGTGTGTGTGTGTGTGTGTGTGTGTGTGTGTGTGTGTGTGTGTGTGTGTGTGTTAGGTGCATTTGTTGAAAATACTGTTGTTTCTATTCTATATTTTAAGTGACATAATTGTGATATGACAACATTCTTGAAGATTTAATGCAATGTCTCACCTCATAAAATGAATCATTTGGATGTAACTTTCTCCAAATAGAAGCCATGTCTTAATTTGCACATATTTAAAATGAAAAAAAAAACAGCTCTGTGGCAGGAAGCAGGTCCTCTTGAGAGTTGTTCGAACTACAATTGCTTTCTTCAACCCAGGAAATGAGATGTAGGGAAAATTCAACAAAAACTGTCCCTTCCTTCATTGCATTAATAAAGACAAATATTAATGATTTCCTTTTTTACACGGCCCACTTCTCATGTTTCTTTATAATACATTTAAAAGGGGAAACAGAAGAGGCTTACATTCAGTACTAATATAAAATCACTCAAAGTCTGTCTCATTATTTCAGAATTATTTCTGAGTTACTTTATTTCCATACATTAATTATTTTACCTGATTCCATGAGTTCTTCAAATAGTTATATTTTATCTCCATAACGTACTCAGAGATGTGAAAAATCATTAATTAGGTGTTGACACCCACACCACCAAGAGCTCAGCTCTCTCTTCTTTAAATACTTGTAATCTGTGACAAGCAATGTCACTTAGACTTGGGTACTTAGACATTTCATATTCCTTGTATTGCACTGTCCTTGCTGTGCTCACAAAATGGAAGAGATATCATGTTTTGCATTTTCCACACTGATCTGTAATTCTACAACTGCATAACCAACATAGGACTTGCCACAGCTTTCCTCAAAGCTAGCTGGCTTACTAGAATGATGTTTAGCAAATTGGTAAGCCATACTGTGAAGTGACATTTGTGATGCATTCCTTCAGTTTTTTAAAGAAGCCTAATCAGAAAGATGCTAACGTGTAGTTCCTCGTACCACATTTTTGACCTGAGTGCAGGACAACAGTGCTCCTTTATAAGGGCAACAGAATGTATTTATTTATTTATTTAGTTAGTTAGCTAGTAATTATAAGTTTCATAGGTAATTATGAGTCATGCGACCAGTGAAAACACTAAGGAGCCTAGTCCTGTTTCACAAATGCCCCGAGTAATGTCTGGTTTATTGACTTGCTCAGTCACATAGGAGGCAAATCCAGGTTTTGGGAAATAAATCCTGTACTGCTCATTAACAACTCACAGCCATAATCCTCTGTGCTAACTGCCAGGCTGTCACTTATTTATAACTCCTTATAAGGGATTAGCTTTCTCTCTGCATGTGGTCATTTTTATCTTGAACTTTATGCTTAATATTAATCATGTCTCACAAGGGCAGCTAGCCTAGTACATACCTTTAAATGTAATAACACGTCCACATAAATCAATGAATTTCTGTACAAATTTAAATCAAGTTTCCTTTTATATAATACCATTTCATCCAGTGCTGACACTATAATATGTAGTTAAAGTCTTTGTTTTTTTTCCTGGAGTGTATCAGCACTGGAGTGAAATGTTTTGCATGTTTCCTGGAAGACATTTTGTTTGTGTAAAGCACATTGTCTATAAACAAAACAAAACAAACAAATAAATAAATAAACTAGTGGAAGCTTATATTGTGGTCTATTGGCAAAAACATTAATGCTAGTTCCCTAGTGTGCAGCATTTATTGTACATGGTATGGTATAAAAAGACAAACACAAGGTGTTGGCCTGCCAACTCAGCTTCTTTCACTTCCAGATTTATAGTAATGCACTGGATGACTTGCCCATGTGATCAACATATTGATACTCTGAATTAATGTAATTGTGTTAATAATTTAAAAAATAATGTATAATGTCTTACTTTTTAGTTTTTCAAAAGCAAACATATTCTTTTATTTTCAGCGGATTTATGCTTTAGTGATAGGAAAGGTCTGCAGTTTAAGCACCAGCGAGATCCCCAAGTAGTCCACTGCAAACTGCAAAGTTTATTTTCCACATCACAACATGCATGATTCAGTTGAGCACAATTTAAAATGAATGCACTTTCGGCTTAACAAAGAACAGTACTTCATCAGAACTAAAATATTCTTGCCGTTAGAAACTTTCTTTAACTGAAAGCCCCCAAATGGGGGGGGGGTGGATAATAACCCTTCTTCCTTAAGCCGAATATTCTCCAAGTCCCAACTAAATCATGCATGCTGTTGTTGTGTCTTTCGGCGTTTAGGCTGTTAGGGGTCACCACAGCGGAACTCCGGTCCACTAATGATTGGTAGTTGATTTTTACATGCCGAGTTACCAGCCCTAACACACAACCTTCAACGAAGGTACGCCCATTCACACATGTCTCCACACAGAAGACAATCTAGCTGAGAATCGAACCGGAGAGCATCTTACTGTGAGGCGACAATGCTACCGCAGCACCACCACCGCACAAATAAGTGGTGTAGAAAATAAACGTTGTGGTTTGCAGTATACCTTTTTGGCGAAGTCTTTGCTTCTGAGGGCAGTAGACTACTTGGGATTCTTGTTGATCATTATTGGTGTTCTTGCAATACCTCATGCCATTTTTTGTTCTAAAGATCTACAGTTTCTTTTTATTACTGTTTCTTTCACTTCAAAGATATACTTTAAATACATTTCCTGTCTGTTTGAATCAGCACTGGCATTATAAAGAAGTCACTTCTTTCAGCAGCAATATTCTGATCTAGTGACTTTGGAATTACTGTTCATGCACTGTTAGTGTATCTAGCTAGCTTCTTCAGTGGTCTTTCTTATCTTGATTACTCTGATATTAGTAAAGAAATACACTAGCAGTATTGGTATGTGAGAATGCTGACGACAGACTTGGAATCCCCTCTGAATGCACAATTTGTAGTGTCAGTCCTGGTGGGTGCTGTTAAACTATACCTCTCAACCTCTTAAAGCAAGAAATCTGGACAAAGCTATAAATAATGGGGGAACAAAGGCCCAAAAATAGGGGCACATTTTAAATATTGCTCTTACAAACTTAGAAAGTTGACAGAATAACAGGTTTTAGATTGGCATGGTGTAAAGTCTAAAACTCAAATGTCTTCCATTATTTTCTGACTTCAACCCTCAATGATTTGCCAGAAAAACATAGTTTTATGAGAAACAAACTAAAAATATGAAGCACAAATCTGGACATTCCACAAAAATCTGTACAGCTGAGAGGCATGTACAGATTCTCTTTTAGACATCTCGCTGGACTCCTTCATACTTAGGAACCATTATGTAGAAATCTAGGTTAGCCTTCACAGTCTCTATGTGTCATTTCACTTGTCTGGACAGACAGCTACTTCTCAGTATTTTACCATCTGACATTTCCATAACAAATGATTGTTGCTACTCCTGCTTCTTTAGAACAACAGCTTCATGCTGTTTCTCAAGAGAACTTCACTAAATTTTCACAATGTCCCCTTTCTGCATATCTGAATGAGTTTTTATTTATCTAACCTTTGTTGTTATTGTCTCAGTCTCTCATAAGCATAATTTTGATTCTTGGGAGTTAATACTGATATAGCTGCATGAATGCTCCTTCTTAATGTGCTATCCTTTAAAAGCAGAGCAAAAGACAGTCCCACACCTTATAATGCAGTATTCAGATTTATTTATTTATTTATTTATTTCCAGTTTGATAACCGGGGAAGTCCACTGGGCCCGAAAGCCCGTTTTCAGTGGAGGCCCGGGGAGAAAAGCTCCATGATAATACATTACACACAAAAACACAGCAGAACAGATCTAAACTAATACACACAAAAACACACTCTGTTCTAATAGCATAATACTTTAACAATTTCCAAACAAGAATGAGGTGCATTGGGCACTATACATAAGAAAAAGATATATTAGTGCAACTGTGAATGTTAGTAAAGTAGGAAAGGAAAGGAAATTATAGATAGAGTTTGAATGCAAGAGCAGGGATGCATAGGAGAAACGAAGAAGAAGCAAAGAAATTAAAGGAGAGGTGTCAGAAGAGGATAGAAAAAGAACAGATAACTAATGTTCAAATTGTGGTTGAGTCCAGGAGACCACCTTGAGAAAAAAGTCAAAAGATTTAAGGTGAGAGTAAGCATAGCACTTGAAGGAAAATAAAGGGTTTATTCAGGGAGGAAGGAGGAGATAATGAAGAAGAGAGGGGAGCTAGGGAGAGCATCAGAAGAAGGGGAACCAGGGGGGTGGGATGGAACTAGGATACATTGAGATCTAGGTAGGAAGTATACAATTACATTTCCAATTTTGGAAAAGGTGAGAATGAAGAAGAGATTTAAAGTGTTCATAGTTTGTAGTGGCTCTTAGAAGGGAAGGAAGTGAGTTCCATTTTTTTACTGTAGTATAGGAAAGTAGGAGTTGGCCAGGGGGTCGTTTGGGTTTGTAAACTGAAATAAGATTTTGGTGGCTAGATCTTAGGGGCCTTGGAGGATTGTATATGGTGAAGGTATTAGATAATGCTGGGCAAGCAGTGGGTTTAAAGATTAGTTTGTGTGCAGTAGTAAGTTGGAGGAAATTGAGTTGATTAGGGAGTTCTAGCCATTGAAGACTACGGAGGCAGATGCAGTGGTGTGTAGAATGAGTGGAGTTAGCAGCGAATTTGGCAATTTTGTAGTAGCAACTTTCAAGTTTTGTGGAGATAGAAGTGGAGAGATTGGATAGAAGAGGAGCACCATACAGTAGAGAAGGGAGAAGGAAGGTAGTGGTGAGAGTTTGTCTTGAAGATGGAGTAAGAAAGTTTGCATTTCTATAAAGCATACCGAGCTTCTGATGAGTTTTCTTTATGTTTAGTTGAATATGATTATTAAATTTCAGGTGTTCATCAATGGTTACTCCGAGTAATTTAGCACTACTAACAACTTCTATTGAGGACTGGGAGAGGCTAGAAATTATGAAGGATGACTTATCAGGAGTCAGAGCTTTTGAGGGGGAGAAGAGAATGATGTGGGATTTATTGGCATTGAGGGAAAGATGATTTTGAAGCATCCAATTTTCTATGGTTGTGAAGGCCAATTGGGTTTTGGCTTGGAGCTCGAAGGTTAGCAGAGCAGATAACAGTGGAGTCATCTGCATTGTACTATTTGAGCAAGAGGAATAGAAGAGTGGAGATAATTGATAAAGATGTTAAAGAGCAAAGGCCGAGAATAGAACCCTGAGGGACTCCGGTAGGGGTAGGAAGGAATTTTGAGGTACCAGTATTCCATTTCACAGCTTGGGATCTATCAGAGAGATAACTTCTGAACCAAGAAAGAGAGTTGTGGGAGAGATTGAGGTTAGAGAGGTGGTTGAGAAGGAGAGTGTGGGATATAGTGTCGAAGGCCTTAGAAAGGTCAAGAAGAACAGTGGAGACAATTTTTCCAGAGTCACGGGCTTGGTTGACAATTTCTAGGAAGGAATGAAGAGCGGTTATGGTACTGTGGCCAGGCCAAAACCTATGTTGTGTGGGAGTGAGGAGATGGTTATCGAGAAGGTAGGGCATGAGTTGCTGGTGTATGTATTTTTCAAGAATTTTTGAGATTGGGGAAAGAATTGCTATTGGGCGGAAGTTAGAGATGGTGTTATTTTTGCCTCCTTTATGGAGGGGCAGAATGTGGGCAGCTCTCCAAAGTTTGGGAACATAAGATTCTTGGATGGATCTATTGATGAGAATGCTGATAGGTATGGCGATGCCATTTGCTGCGAGCTTGAGAAAGAGTGATGGAATGTTGTCAGGGGCATTGGAGCATGGTTTGAGTTTGAGGAGAAGTTGTTTGATACTGGTGGTAGACACGGGATGTAGAATGAAAGTGGGAGGTGGGTTATGAGAGTTGGAGTGAGGGATGGGTGTAGAAGGATGCTTTGGGTTAGGGGTAGGGGTGGAAGAGGAGAAGGATTTAGTCAGTTCAGCTATTGAGCCAGTAAAAAACGAGTTAAAGAGAGTTGCTATTTCAGTGTCAGTCTTATTATTGTCTGGACAGGGATTGGATTTTGTACCTGGATGTAAGAGTGAATTGATGGAATTCCAGAATTGTTTGGGATTATTTGTGAGGGAGGACTGAAGTTTGCCGTAGTAAGATTTCTTATCCTTTATAATAAGTTTTTTAGCAAGATTATGGAGTTGCTTAAATTGCAGTAAAGAGGCTGGGTTTTATTTTTGTTGTATAGTTTCCATGTTTTGTCCCTTTGTCGCATTAGAGTTTTAGTGTCTTTAGTTAGCCAAGGGGCAGAGTTGAACTTTATCCTTTTGTAATGGGAGGGGCTTGGGAATCTAGGATTTTAAGGAAGGTAGTATTGAAGAGTTCTAGGGCTTCATCTAGGGAAGAGTGTTTAGTGAATCCCAGTTTGTTAGTTGAAGGGTTTCTGAAAATACTGAAGGATTAAAATTAGTTAGGTTGCAGAGTGGGCATATTGTTGTTGGTGTGGGAGCTGTTGGGTTTTCGGTTAATAAAGGCTGGGAGATGATCACTTAATGAGTCTGGTAAGGTACCTGAGTTGGAGATATTGTTAGGGTGGCTGACTAGGATCCAGTCCAAGATGGACCCTGGAGGGTTGGTTTTGTTAGGTCTGGTAATGTTGTTTATTAGTTGAGTAAAATTATAAAGATTGATAGACTGAAGGGAGTATTGTTATTAATATTATTCCAATCAATATTTACATCACCTAGAATGAAAGTTTCCTGTTTAATATTGTTTGAGGCCCAACAGAGAATATTCTCTAGGGTGGAGGAGTTGTCTCCAGGAGGGATATAGATGGTTATAATACAGATACTTTTGAAGTTGTTTATTTTGAGGATTCCTATGACTAGTTCTGCATTATTAAAGTTGGGAATGGTATTTTGGTATGGGCTAAGATTTAGCAGGCAGTTGTAGACTAAGGCTACACCACCACCTTTTTTGTTTAGGCGATCGGACCTGAGTGCTTGGTAGCCAGGTGGTAAAATTTCAGAGTTACTAGTTTGAGGTTTTAGCCAGGTTTCTGTTACTGCTACTATGTCAGGTTCAGTTATATTTAGCCAGGCATGAAAGTTTGTTATTTTGTTATTAATACTCTGGGTATTAATGGTAATAAATTTAAGGTATTTATTATTGTGCCTATTTGTGGGGGTAGTGGGAGAGAGAATGTTAGTTGGTGTTGGTCCAGGGTTAGGATGGACATCTCCTGCAAGAGCAAGACAAGAGAAGGAGTAGAAGAGTTGAAACCTAGAATTGCGGAGTAAAGTAAAAGGGAGATGTAATTTACATTTGAAAGTGGGAGACTTTTTGTAGAGTGTATGGTGTTTTAGTTTAAAGTAATGAAATGGATTTGGTTGAAGGAGGGAGGGGGATATCAAATAAAAATGGAGGGATGAAGGATGTAGAAGGGAGATAGTGGAGGATGAGTGGGGTGAAAAAGAGGCGGGTAGTGTGGTATTGGAATAAGAAGATGCATTATACAGAATGGTGAGAATGAAAAGACATGTAAATGAGGTGAGATAGTGTGGAGGAGTCATGGAGGAGTAGTGTAGGATAGATATTGGAAGATAGGGTAGTGGTAGGCTATTTAACAGCAGGAAATAGCTCTGTGGAAGGAAACAGTTCAATAATGATCCAGTTAACTGTCAACAGTAATGAAATAGCAGCAAACTCAGCGTGAGCAATAAAAGTACAAACAATTCTATAGCAGATATCTCAGTAAGTAGAAGTGTGAGTGCAACAAAGAAAATGTGATGCAATAGTCAACCAAATAAGATCAGTAAAAATGCAAAACAGTACAACAAAAAATGAGACAACTCAGAAATGTGTAGTCTGTGTAAATAAAGTAAATACAAACACGGGAAAAGCTGGTTCTTTGACAGGAACACCCTTACAGAGCAGTGGGTACTTAGCAGATTGATCAAAATAGACCTAGAAGGAATAAAGGAGTCCATCGACAGGGTCAAGATGCTGTGCTTTGTGCAGCTAGTCTGAATCCTGATGTAACAAAAGGGGACGGGTGCAATCACATCTCTGGTTCCATCTCTCTTGGGTGTGTTGCAAGTATATAAAGTCATACCTCTCAACCTCACAGTGCAAGAAATCAGGGTTCTGTTAAAGGCAGAGGAAGAAGGCACTGATTTTCTTTGGGTGGAATATCCAGGTTATGGCAAGTCATTCTTCATTTCCATATACTGATTCTCAAAAGCATTCGATAATCTTTGGGGTCATTTGCTTGGCAAGTCCATGAGTACAATGAATGGCTGCAGCCAAGCTGGTGCCTTTTGACCTTCCTGGTATTTAAGCCAAGTTTTGGTTATTAATATCAAATTGTTTTCAATATAATATAAAATACCAGACTCCAGATATCTACTACATACGGTAGCATTGTCGCCTCATAACAAGACGTTGTCCCGTTCGATTCTCAGCTAGAGCGTCCGACAGCAAGGCACATTGTAGTCAGGGCCTATGATGCAGCCCGTCTTCAGTAAATGGCACTACACAAAAAACGAACTCTGGTAAATCTGATTGCTGGCAATCACAAATTAGTTTTGGGAGAGTTACAAGCTAAAGTCAAGTTTCGCTAAAACGTACACCAAGCAAGCTCTTAAAAGTGACAGTCTTTGTCCTTACCAGCATCCAGTTTAGCAATCTGCGGCAACCAGTACGAACTAACCAGCACATCCAGAGACAGCGAGACTGTGACTTGCCACAGAAATAAAATACAGGCTAGATATCCACTTCTGGGAGTGTGACTGCTGCCACTTCGGCTTTCTATGTTTGAAAAGCCATCCATAGGTGGGTAATGTGTTATTTAGTCCTTTTAGTTCTTATGAAACCCATGCTCTCTTATTGCTGTATTGAGACATCTTTGAAGTTTGCGATTGTTGGCGATCATTTTCTTTGCCCCCTCTTTCAGCTAAATCATGAGTATATTTTCTTCAAAGATCTTCATCTTGTATGGTGAATGGTTTCTTCTTGCAGGTGATGCTTTTTATTCACAGCTTTCCTGTCAGTCAGCTCTCAACACCCTAGCATATTCCTGTAATCGTGACTGACGGTCTATGGTTCTTTGCTGTGATTTCTTTATCAAGTACACTACTGGTATAGTTGTTTCTCAACCTGACCATTTGACTGTGTATAATGAGGGCATGACCTGGAATTATCTTTTCTCTGCAATGCTCTAAAACTCATTACTTGCTTAAATAACTGCCTGATAAAATGTTAACTGGAATATCATGTCTTGAAAATACAATAAGGATTTAGATGTACTTACTACTTATCTCATAAAGTCAGTAGTTAACAACCCTTCTAGAAACTTCTTCATATCATAGTATATCTGACAAATATTCTATTGATAATGAAATGGATAACATAAATGATCAGATTATCTATCCATCTTCTATCTATCACAGGTTCATAGGTGTGTACTAGGCTAATGGCCCTGGAGCCTTTACAAGCCTAGCCCGTAGAAGTTCCCTGGCATCGTGCTGCCCGAAGTTAATTCCCAGTGCCTCTATCAAGTAGAGCCACCTTAGTGATCCCTGGTGTGAACTTTCTATTACCCATCCACTCATCGAGATTTCTCTTGAAGAGGGACAATGAGGAGCTCTGCCTGACATGTATGGGAAGCCTATTCCAGACAATGGGCAGTCCCTGGGTGAGAAACCTGTCTTTCCAGCATGTTCTGTTGATTGTGGTAATGAGGTTAAGGTCTCTGGAGCATGTGGTGTGGAGGGATTGCGATTTCTTTAGATGTAGCATTTCTAACAGAGCTTGGTCAGACATGGCTTTGTAAGTCGAGCAGAGATTGCCTCTAAGCAGGCGATATGAGACAGAGAATAGATGGAGTCTTTTGAGTCTGTCCATGTAGGGCTTGTGTTTAATCCCTAGGATCCCCTTTGTGAGGTACTTCTGTGGCCTCTCTAGCTGTTGCAGGTGTCTAGTAAGGTACACACCAAATGAGGCATTATACTCAATGATTGGTCTAATGCGGGAAGAGTAGAGAGAGATGATGACCTCTTTTTTTCCTGGATGCAAAACCCTTGGTAATGAGATGTGCCACATAGAAGGACTTTCTGACCACAGTGGCAATGTGGTGGTCGAAGGAGAGGTTGCTGTCAACCTACATCCCCAGATCTCTTATAACACCTTCAGTCTTCAGTGGGCTCCCATCTATGTTGTAATTAGTGGGAACTGAGTTTTTACCAAAGGGGATGATGACACATTTTTTGGCATTAAGCTTAAGGCCATGGTTTCGACACCAGTCATTGGTCTCAGTGAGGCCTTTCTGTAGGATGTCTGCATCACTTGGGGAGTTAATAATGGCTCCCAGCTTGCAGTCATCTGTGAACTTGGTCAGCCAGAATCCCTTTGTGTTGGCCTGGACTTCTGAGAAGTAGATGCCAAACAGGAGAGGACCCAGGACTGATCCCTGTGGGACTCCACTCATGACTGGTCGGCAGTCTGACTTCGAGTCCGCTACTTTCACACTGTGTCTTCTATCTGTGAGCCAATTTGAAATCCACCTATTGATATAGGGGTTGATGCCTAGTTTGGTGAGTTTATCAATAACTCCTGAGTGAGGAATGGTATCAAATGCCTTGGCCAGATCGAGGTAGGCTGTATGCATTGCCTTACCTTCATCCACAGCCCTAATGACTGACTCAAAGAAGTCAACCAGGTTGAGTAGGCATGATTTCCCTTTCACAAAGCCAAATTGTGTGGGGTCTAGAGTTTGGAGCTTTCCTATATCTTTGTTAATCAGGTCCATAATGATGCACTCCATAGCATTACATATCAGACTCATCAGGCTAATGGGGCAATAATTCCCAGGGTCTGTAGTTGCTCCCTCTTTATGGAGAGACATGACTATAGCAGTGTGCCATTTGATAGGGACAAAGCCTGAGGTGAGGCTGTGACAGAACAGGGCACACAGATGTCGTGCCAGTTTGCTTTGTAGTTCATGTAGAACAAAGCCAGGGATATTATTGGGTCCCATGCAAGCTGTATTCTTGGCCTTGGATAATGCAGATTTAACCTGTGCTACAGTAATGCTGGGTGCCTGGCATTCTTCTGGTATTGTGATTGGTCCTTTGGGGGGGGGAGAGGGGTAAAGTTAGCACTGAATCTGTCAGCCAGTATGTTAGCAATACCTGTTGGCTCAGTAAAGGAGGTACCATTGAGCAGTAACTTAGAGCAAATCTGGGTATTGCCGTGGAGGTTCCTGTTATAACTATTGAAGGCTTTGTGATTGTTTTTAGTGTCTGCCGCAATTCTGCCTTCATAGCTGGCTTTGGAGGATGTGATGAGGGATCTAAACTTTTTGTTGCGGCTAATAAGGGAGTTTGTCCAGTCTTGGGACTTCAGTTTTTTCTGCAAAAGTTTCTTCCTTCTGTTGTAGAGTTTATTAATGGCAAGGGACCACCAGATTGGCTTCCTTTTTTGGAGGAGAGCGTCTTGGTTTTGTTGGGTATGGCTAGTTCCATGCATTTGTATACATGTTCATACAGTGAATTGGTGTATGCTTTGGCAGTAATGCAGCTATTTTCCATTGGCACGGGTGCCATGAAGTTAGCCACCTCTGTTTTTAGGAGCTCAAAGTCAATGTTGGAGAAGTTTTTTTTCAAGGTGCTTACCTTTGTGGGGGGGGGGGGGGGGTGAGGGGGTGAGATGTGGATTTCCATAGTGATTAGTTTATGGTCGGATCTGACCAGGAAGTGATTGACTATTGGTGTAGAGCAACAGTCGCTCATGCTAGTAATAACCAGGTCAAGGATATTTCTTCGTCTAGTGGGGGCCAGGATGAGCTGGTCCAGGGCATTGGAACTGATGAATTCCAGGAAGCATTGGGCCAGTGTATTGGTGCTTGAATAGTTTTCCCAGTTGATGGACTGGTAGTTGAAGTCTCCTAGCATGAGAGTGTTGGGTTGGAGCTTGACAGATTCCAGGGTGCTTAGGAATGTGGAGTGAGAGTCTAGGGTTGGGGACCTATAGCAGGCTATGACCTGGATCGCCGTCTTACCCAATGTTCGTTGTACCTGAAGTATCTCAGATGCGTTATGTTCGGCTACTAGTCTGGAGGTGTGTATATCCTTTATGAATATGGAGACACCACTGTCTTTGGAGTTTCAGTCCATGTTTCAGGTCCGAAAGGTGTAGAATGAGTTATAGCCTGGTAGCACAGGGCTGCTTTCTGCTGCTTTAAACCAAGTCTCTGTTACAGCACAAATGACGATGTTCTCCATTTTGAGGAGTGCTTCGAGTGAGTGCATCTTGAGATTTAGACTTCTAGCATTGAGCAGCATGAGCTTCGGATTGCATTTATTTATAGCTGTTATGGTGGTAATTTGGTCTTTGGAACATCGCCTAAAAAAGGCACTATAGGAGTGGCAAGAGCCTTATCTATCTATCTATCTATCTATCTATCTATCTATCTATCTATCTATCTATCTATCAATCTATCTATCTATCTATCTATCTAACTTTCTATGTCAAATGCAAATATGTCATGGAACTCCAACTGCATGAATAAAAAGTGACAAAAGACAAAACAAAAAGCAGAGTCAAACACCAATGTTTCTTCTCTTTATTCAGGATAATCCACACAAAATTAATTGCCCAAACAAAAGGCAGATTGTGGTTTCTCCACAATAAGTGGCCTCTTCAGTGCTCAAATAAATCTGATGAACATGGAACAGCTATTAAGTAACAATGAAAATGACACAATGAAACAGTTTTTTTTAAGGGCAATGCCACCAAAAATAAAATATTATATAAAAATATATAAAAATACAAATATATAAATACACTTTTTCAAAAAAATCAATAAGGAAATGCAGTAAATAAAACAATAACATATATAAGTATTACATCACAAATATTCATTTAACTGTGGTGCATATAATGAACCCAATTAATAAGCCAAAGCCATTCCTCTTTCAATACCCCCCCCCCTTAGAAATATGTTATTTTTGTTTCTCAATGTCTTCCAAACCTATGAATAAAACTTTCAGCCCTTGGTGTCCTTTTATCTTAAATAGTTAATTTAAGCTGTCAAGGAGGGAGCATTGGCTGTCCATACTTGTCTTTTGTGGGGTCCCTAGCTGTAATTTGTAGTTTTCCAATGGTATAGTACCTGCTCTGACCTACTAGAATAAATGGACTTGCTATTCATAGGTACAGCAGATGTTTGCCTTACAAACACAAAGTGCAGGGTTTGAATCTCACAAGGGATAATTGGCTAGGCTTAAAATGGCTTGAAAGGGCAGTTAGCCTAGTACTAACCTATGAACCTATAATTCAATTCATAAAATACATCAACGCATCAACAAAAATAGCATTCATTTCAATATGCCAGAAGTAAAACAGAGAAAACCAAATAGAACCAACAGTCAGTTCATTTTCAGAGTTTACTGCCCTTGCTAAAATTTAGCCCTGAAGACATTTCTTCTGCAAACAAATGCTTGGCGACGTTCCTATTTATAATTATTTTTCAGTGTGAGTTTCAGAAGCATTTAGTTTACTGTTCTACTTTGAACATATATGCATTCATTGCGTTTGATAGTAATATAGTCTCATTTTGGTTTCAGAGGGCTGATTTGCTCAACCCCTGAAATTTTAAGAAAACTGAAAAATTGCATGCTCAATTGTGAGTGTAACAAATATAAAGTATTAGTTCCTTAAAGGGGCTTTGTACGTACAGCTGAAGATGTGTATGTGAGAAAGAGGGGGAGAAAGAGAGACAGTAAAGAAAAGGAGCTTTGTAAAGACTTCACTAGAAACATTATTTTGAAATGTGTATGATGAAATCATGCCGGATAAAACAGAACTCAAGAAGGGTTACTAAAGTTCAGAAATGTTTACCATCTGCCTTACACTGCCTTTTCCAAAGATGCACTCTAATAATTAGACTGGATCAAAGGTGAGAACAAATGAGGCACACAAATAATTCACATGAAGCCTTTCTTTTGAGCACTTGTCAAGCAATGCCAGTGACATCCAACTTACTCATGAAAGTAAGCACTTCACTTTATCATCCGTTCAAAGAATGTGCAGTTTTCAAATACTGCAGTGCAAAAGTGCACGTAAGCTTTTGACCAGTATCTGTCTTCATGGTAATCTGAAAGGATGATCCAAATACAAAATTCCATGACAGAAATGTGCGTTGATGGCAAGACAAACAGAAAGAATTCAAAGATTCCTTAAGCTATTTTTACAGAAAACGTTTTTAACCCTTACCAGACATCTTATAGTAAATTTCATGTACATATTAAAACTAAATATGGTTTCATATATTTATATTAACATTTCTTAAACCATAGTCTTTTAATCAGAATCTTGGACTTTTATAATGCCTTATTTAGATCTGTGGTTTCATTATAGTTATATATTAAATGATTTGTAGCACTAAAAGTTCTATATACCAACATATGCACAACAAAAATACAAAACTAATGACTTTCAATAACAGTTACTAAAGTATGTTACATGACCATGACTATTTACCTGTCCTGACATGTTTAACAATATACAAATATTCAAACACTACAACATGTTTTTTCACTAAAATTGCATTGCCACTGATATAACTGATAGACTGCTAAGAACCTGGGAACTTTTTTCTAATGACAAAGGGTCTTATTTCAGTGGTAGAGTGAAAGATAGCAAGGACTATAGTGTGAGATGGAGCTATTCCAGAATTTAGGGGGCACTGTGGGCTCATGTAACCTTAAACTGTTACACCTGTACCAATACAGTATGGTAGCCAAGAAGGGCCACTCAATAACAGGGCCTGAGACAGACATTAGACATGTTAATTCATGTTGCTGTACAGCTATGCTTCTGTGACATCTTCACGCTGGGCCAGTTATCAAGGAGGCTGAATCCTCATCACTGACACTGGAGAGGGACATTCAGTTGGAGTACAAGTGGATACACTCAGTATTTCCAGATGCAGACCTCTCTGCATCAAGCACAATTTCCCTTAAGAGCACACAGAGAACACACTCACCCTGGGGTCTGGGTTTCTCCTCTCTGTCTCCCTCCAGGTCCCATTAAGACTCCCCACTGGTACAGCTGCAGAGTAAAGTCCTCTCAGCCCAGTGCTGAAACAAAGTCCTCCACCACTCTCTCTGTGAAATCAGTGCTTCGTGTCCCTGCTCTAAGTAGCTGATATACACACACTTTGGGAATTGATTTGCAAACACACACACACACACACACACACACACACACACACACACACACACACACACACACACACACACACACACATACACACACACACACATCTGGGAAAGGCTAGCACAGGTTTACTAGCTATGTCCCATTCTACCCAGACTATAAGGTAGTTATTACTGCCACCAGTCAGTTAATATACAGCTCTTAAAAGAGTACCCAATTATACTGAGTGAAGTTAATATTAATACAAATGGTAATGTTGACCAAACAGCAAGGCTTTCAGGAGTGGCCACAGTTATCACCAAAGAAATATGTACAAATACTCTCAAAGCTTAAATATTTTCTGAAAAGGACCAGCCACTATGAAAAGTGTAAATATATTTAATAATAAATAATAGGGATGTACCTTAAAAGACACCTGCAACAGCTGGAAAGACCACAGAAGTACCTCACCAAGAGGATCACTGGCCTCAAACAGATGCCTTATGCAGCTCGACTGAAGAAACTCCAACTGTACTCAGTTGCAAACCGCCTGCTCAGAGGTGATCTCTGCCTGACATACAAGGCCATGTCCAACCCAGAATTGATGGACGTGCTCCACCTAAAGAAAATCATATCCCCTCAAGCCACATGCTCTAGGGATCTAAACCTCACCACAACAATAAATAGGATGTGCTGGAGGGATAGATTCCTGTCCCAGAGACTTCCCATGCTTTGGAACAAGATTCCAATATATATTAGGCAGAGCTCCTCACTAACCCTCTTCAAGAGAAACCTTGATGAGTGGATGGGAAACAGAAAGTTTACCTCGGGGATCACTTCAGTGGCTCTGCTGGACAGAGGCACCGGGAACTAATCTAAGGGGGCGGCAAAAGCCAATGCATTCTGGCTAGGCTTATAAATGCCTTCAGGCAGATAGCCTAGTACCTACCTATGAACCTATAAAGAACATGAAAATACTAAATATCTATTTACAGTAAACACCAGAGGTTAAGTAACGGAATATAAAAAAAATAACACAAATGGAAAGTTTCATACAGTTATAGAAAAACAGTACTACTCTCACTATATTTTCCTAACTAATCAAAAGATAATTACTGCTCCCTAGTTAAGTTACTTACTGAATAGAGCAAGACAAGATAATGTGGGGGTGAGTGGTCCTTGTTGTCAGATCCAAGACAGAATACAGAATGCTCCTGAGACGTCAGTCTCCTCTAATATTAAAACATTATTTCTGTACAGAATGACATCACATACATCTGGTCATCTGACTCTGTTTCCCACACTATCCCCATCACTAGAAGCTACAAGGGTTTAGCACCTATGTGCTACCCTACACACAGAGCTTTGCTCAGACATGGTGCAGCTGCTGGAAGTCATAAAACCATAAAATCATGCCATTCTTCCTACAGGAGCTACAAACTATTCTCTAGCACAGACATTACGTCTATGGCTCTATTTAAAACTGTGGGATAATATCTTTATGGCTTAACCCAAAAAGTAATTTAATTTCAACAATATTCTGCAAGTCAGGTGGATTAAGATTAAGCTCTTCACTTCCAGTATATGTGGTAATGTATACATCTAAACAGTTACGATAATGCATGTGCATCTCTTCCTTCCAGCAGGGCACACTTCTGATACATTTTAACACAGGCAAACTTCACAAATGCATTTTCAGCACAGGCATCTGTACAAATCACTTTGCTATACAAATGCCATATATTTATTTACAAAATTTCAGCTAGCTGTGCTGGCATATATTACAAATCCACTGTCCTATTTCTCCTAGCATGACTGGCAGTACCTGCTATTATCACAGCTTCTATCACTGGAAGAAGGAGAGTCACATACCTTGTGGTGTCTCCAGCATCCCTCTCAACCTCTAAGAGCAAGAAATCTGGATAAAGCCATATATAATGGGGGACAAAGGCCCAAAAATAGGGAGAATTTTTACAAATTGCTTTTATAGACTTATAAAGTTCATAGAATGACAGATTTTGCATTAGCATGAATTTTATGAAGAGTATGAAGTTAGAAACTCAAACATTTATGATTGGTTCATACTAATTGTTATTTTCTACTAATGATTATTTTCTACTTTCAATCCTCAATGATTTGCCAGTGATTTGCCAGAAAACCAAAATTTTAAGAGGAACAGACTAAAAATATGAAACAAAAATCTGGATATTCTGCGAAAATCTGGACAGCTGAGAGGTATGGTGCAGATCCAAAGCTCTGTCACTACGTTTTAATACATTGATCTGTTGTTTAGGATCTTAATTTCAGTTTTATTAGGATTTTAAGTTCAGAAACATCAAGCAGAGCTTGTTACCTAACTGACGTCTACATAGTAGATTCCAATGTAGATGAAAATATCAACTCAATTTGATCTATTCTTGTTTTGTTGACTACTAAAATACTGTATATCAAGTACCTGGCTTCCTGCAATACCAGTGGTGGAGCCTGTTCTGATAATTTGATGACAGCTGATTGCTAGAGTGCGTTTGATGCGGTAAATGTTGATGATTTCTGTATTTCAACATTTATGAATACATGCAAATAGATAGATAGATAGATAGATAGATAGATAGATAGATAGATAGATAGATAGATAGACAGACAGAGATAGATAGATAGATAGATAGATAGATAGATAGATAGATAGATAGATAGATAGATAGATAGACAGATAGAAAGAGACGAAGATATAGATATAGCTATAGATATAGATATAGAATCATAGGTTCATAGGTTCATACTAAGCTAAAGACCACCAGGATGTTTACAAGCTTAGCTGTGCAACCAAACCCAGATTTGTCACAGAGTAACTTGGATGCCTATATGGTAGGGTATGTTAGTAAAGAGGTGGCTAGGGATTAAGGGGAGATATGTTAACTGGGGATTAATTTACTTACTGCCGACTTCTGTCCATCAATGACATGGAGGTCAGGATGGGTTGAATTTGTGATTTTCTATCCAATGATCAAGGTTTCTTTTGAACAGGATCAGAGATGACCTCTGCTTTGTGTAGATAGAGAGCTTATTCCATAGTGCAGGGATCCTTTGAGACAAATATTGGCCCCTTCATAAGGTCTTATTTATGTTGCAGGCAAAGTTCAGTTCCTTCCATTGAATGTTTTTGGTGTTGTTTGTCTTATGGCTGTACAAGAGTTCCATCAGAGCTAGCTCCGAGGATGTCTTGTAGATTGCCTCTCAGTAACCTGTAGGAAACTGAGTAGAAAGATAGGATCTTAAGGTGATCTGTGTAGGACAGGGTATTCATACCCTGGATTCTACTGGTGAGAAACCTTTGAGGGTGTTCCAACTGTTGCAAGTGCCTGGTTAGTTACATGGTGAAGAGGGTTCTGTACTCAATGATGGGTCTGATATTGGTTGAGTAGAGTGGTACTATAACTTCCTTGAACCTTGGTTCCATACCCTTACATTTACATTGGGTGGCATAGAATGATTTTCTTACTATCTTGGCAACGTGTTGGTCAAATGCCAGATTACTGTCTGCATTAAGTTCCCAGATCCCTAACTATTGGGTCAACTTTTAGGCATGTTATAGATATAGATATAGATATAGATATAGATATAGATATAGATATAGATATAGATATGTCAATTACTTTATTCAAGTTAACACTTATGTCTTCCACTTATTTAGACTTCTTCAAAGCTACGCATTCATTCATCTGACCTCTTGTTTATCCTATGAAGGGTTTAAGTAGAAAAACCTACTAGGAACATGTCTCGATGTATTTACAAATACTTAATTGCCATTCAGAAGAAATATAAAATGAATGCTTTAAACAGGCATTCTACAAGGTGTGTGAATTTTAAAAGATTTTAATTTTTTTGTTTGTTGACCATGCTGATAATGACGTGAGAGGTGGAGAGTTAGTACTTTGAAAAGAATTGTCTTTTAAGTTATTATTAAAAGCAGATTGTACTAAAGGTTTAAATGAACACATTAATATTAAATGTGAATTAGAAGCATGACAGTTAAGAAAAAAGTGCATAATGAGTTATTTTATAGGTTCAAAGGTGAGTACTATGTTAGCTACCTTTGCAGGCCATTTTAAGCCTATCCAATGTCCTTTTTTTTGTGGGATTTCTTTAATTGTAGAATGTCCAACAGCTCTGGGTTTGGCATGGCCTTGTATGTTAAGCAGAGATCAACTCGTAGTAGACGATATGTGGCAGTATAGCTGGAGTTTTTTAAGGCGGTCAGCATAGGGCATCTGCTTCATGCGATAAAGCATTTACAAGCTGCCTCTGTCCATTAGTAGTACAGGGAGTAGTCTTGGGGAAAGTGTTCTGTTTCCTGCCCATAGATCCAAGTTGTGCTTGAATACGGACTGGGATGAACCTTATTTTATTTGAATGGGAATTCTGTTCCAGGGCAGCAGTATCCTCTGTGAGATATAACCATACCTCCAAACTATTCTGCTGATGCTGCAGAAAAAGTTTAGATCCCTAGACTGAGTATTTCTGATGCCATTTGACTTGCTGATATGCAGCAAATCCATCAGTAATGGGTCAGAGGATGCCTAGTATGGCAGGCACTGCTCAAATCATAGCAGTTTGTAGGATACTGAGTATAGTGACAAGGTTTCAAGTTGGTCAATGTAGGACAGGCTGTTTAGACCTTGTATCCGTTTAGTAAGGTATCTCTGTAGGCATTTCAGTTGTTATTTGTGCCTGGAAATATACATGTCAAAGGGGCATTGTATTCAGTAATTGGTCTAATGAGGGCTGAGTAAAGGGGGACCAATGACATCCCCAGATCTAGACACAATCCTTTTGTTTATAAGCTATATAATATAGAAAGGTTTTCTTGCAACAAAGGGCACACATTGGACAAAACCTAGGTCATTGTCTTCATAAATTCTCAAATTCCAAACAACTGTGTCAACTCTTAACAGCATTTTGTCAGTGTGGTAGTTCCCTGGGGTAGATGACTTCTCAAAGGATACAATAATGTATTTTTTGGCATTTAGTTTCAGTCCATGATATTGGCACCAGTTATTTATCTAGAACAAACCTTCCTGCAGGATGGCTAAGTCATTTGATGATTCAATAACTGCTCCTAACTTGCACTCATTTGCAAATTTAGTCAGCCAGAGTTGGTATAGGCTGTTACTACAGAAAAGTAGAAGTCAAACAGAGAGGTCCCAGCACAGAACTCTAGGAGACTCCACTGGTGACTTTTTAAAATAAGGTTTTAAAAAAGCAGTTTTCATACACATTTCAAGTATGTTTAGCAATTTCATTGTATCATTTTATTGTATTATTTTATGGTTTCCTTAACAATTTAGTCATAGGACTATAGTCACATGATTGCATTACTTATTTAATGTAGTCAGTTGCAATTTTTTTTCTGAAACCGTATCCAAAATGAATTAGTTGTAAAGGTGGGAACATAATGATGCTGATACATTTTTAAAAATACTATGATTTATTACTAATGAAATTTCCCAAAACTATTCTAGTTCTTCTTGTTCTTCCAGCTTTGCACAATGTTTTTATTACAACCTGTAACTTGCCTGATAGCCAGCCTGTTGCCCCTAAAAAGGTAGACAGATTGTATAAAGTTCCTCAAACTTATACATTTTTGTTTTCTAATCCCTGCAGTGACTTCTTTGGTAAATCCTGCTACTGCTAAACAACTGGTAAATACTAATCCTTCTCCCTTTTATAAGGTTGAATAGAGTTAGGGAAGATCTCTTCTTCACATGGTTGGAAGCCTGTTTCATGGGAGGGAAATCCTCTGAGACACATACCTGTTCCTTCAAAATGTCCTAGTTATGTCACTAGTAAGGTTCAAGTCCATATATTTAATAATTTTGATACCACTGGTTTTGCAGATGTGCAAAAGGTCCATCACAGTGGAATCTAAGAATGCCTTGTATGCTAGGCACAAATTGTCTCTCAACAGTCTATAAGAAAACTGAGTATAGCAGCAGGGCTGTTGTTTATGCCATTTATTCTTTTTGTAAAGACCCTCTGTGGATGTTCCAGTTGCTGCATGTGCCTGGTCAGATATATACTGTAGGGGACATGTACTCAATTATGGGTCTGATGAGGGCTGAATACAGAGGAACAGTGACCTCCTTGAATATAGCTGACATGACCTTGTTCATAAGATAGCAACATAGAATGATTTCCTTACTACATTAGACACATGGTTGAAAGCCAAATTACTATCTATGTACATCCCCAAGTCCTTGGCTATTGGGTTTAGTCTTATGGTTCTGTTATCAATGTGGTAGTTTTGTACCACATTGATAGAAATCTTAGTTGTCAAGCTCACTTCTTAAAATGTATGTTTGCTTCTTTATCAGGAACATTATAGCTTCTTTTCCAACTTCTGAGAAAAATTCTCTTTGTGTAATCTTATTGCTTCTTTGTGTCAAGTGACTAAGCACTCTTTGAAGGGTGCTTATGATTCAGCTTGTGCATTTTCCAGAGCTTCATCGTTGTGTAATCTTATTGCTTCTTTGTGTCAAGTGACTAAGCACTCTTTGAAGGCTGCTCATGATTCAGCTTGTGCATTTTCCAGAGCTTCATCGTTGTGTAATCTTATTGCTTCTTTGTGTCAAGTGACTAAGCACTCTTTGAAGGCTGCTCATGATTCAGCTTGACTAAGCACTCTTTGAAGGCTGCTCATGATTCAGCTTGTGCATTTTCCAGAGCTTCATCGTTGTGTAATCTTATTGCTTCTTTGTGTCAAGTGACTAAGCACTCTTTGAAGGCTGCTCATGATTCAGCTTGTGCATTTTCCAGAGCTTCATCGTTGTGTAATCTTATTGCTTCTTTGTGTCAAGTGACTAAGCACTCTTTGAAGGCTGCTCATGATTCAGCTTGTGCATTTTCCAGAGCTTCATCGTTGTGTAATCTTATTGCTTCTTTGTGTCAAGTGACTAAGCACTCTTTGAAGGCTGCTCATGATTCAGCTTCTGCATCTTCCAGAGCTTCATCGTTGTGTAATCTTATTGCTTCTTTGCGTCAAGGGACTAAGCACTCTTTGAAGGCTGCTCATGATTCAGCTTGTGCATTTTCCAGAGCTTCATCGTTGTGTAATCTTATTGCTTCTTTGCGTCAAGGGACTAAGCACTCTTTGAAGGCTGCTCATGATTCAGCTTGTGCATTTTCCAGAGCTTCATCGTTGTGTAATCTTATTGCTTCTTTGTGTCAAGTGACTAAGCACTCTTTGAAGGCTGCTCATGATTCAGCTTCTGCATCTTCCAGAGCTTCATCTTTGTGTAATCTTATTGCTTCTTTGTGTCAAGTGACTAAGCACTCTTTGAAGGCTGCATCTGATTCAGCTTCTGCATCTTCCAGAGCTTCATCTTTGTGTAATCTTATTGCTTCTTTGTGTCAAGTGACTAAGCACTCTTTGAAGGCTGCTTATGATTCAGCTTCTGCATCTTCCAGAGCTTCTCTTACTGGAACTGCTATGAGAAGGTTCACTTGGTTACTTGCACAAAGTCTTCCTGAGGATGTTAAAACTGAAATTTTGAACTCTCCTTTAGATAGAACGGCTGTCTTTGGACCATCTGACACTGAAGTTCTCAAAAAGCACGAGAGAAGAAAGCTGATTCAGGGTATTATTCAGATTTTTCTGCCTTCCTTCTCCAAGTTATTTAAGGTTTTACAACTACCTGTGTATCATTTTACAAAAGCAAAATAAGCTGACACAGCAAGCTTCTAGCAAACAAACAAAAAAAGAAAGGAGGAGCTCCCCAAAGGCAAGGACAGTCCAACAAGTCTGCATGACTATCTACAGAACACCCCCCCACACACACACTCACATACATATGCCACACCTTTACAAGCCTTTAAAGCTTCCCCAAAATCTGGCTCTCTAGTTCTGTCTTTGGCAACAGATAATCTCAGACAAATGGGTCCTGAGAATGATACGTCAGGAATACAGATAGTAGTGGGAATCCTTATCTTTTTTTCAGAAGATTTCTCCTCATCGCCCTCATCAAACTTCTTTTTTCCGTCCTATCATTTAGCATCTGCTAAGTAAGGGGTGATAGAAGCTGTTCCTTCTTCTCTGACAGAGGAAACATTTTTATTGAAGAATGGATCTGTTTACAAACAATAGAAGCTTTCTGGAGACCAGTCTTACATCTTTCTTTACCACACCAGATTGCAAAAGTCCCAAAGTACAAAATGCTATCCCCTTCTGACCTGTTACCTCTCATTCTCCTTTTAAGATTTTTAATAGGGAGCCTTTCAGAAAATCAATGGCAGTTCAGTGAGTGCTGCTGATGGAGAATGTTTTACTGAAAGCACCTTTGTTAAGACTGGAGAACTTCCTTTTCAACACTGTTGTGTAACCTCAGAGTAGGTATATTTAAGTTTGGGGGGTGGAGGATGCAAGGGAGACTTGCCCCCCTGCAGAAAAAGATTTACTCAGAGTTTTACCAAAAGTGCTTTAGGTAAACCATTTTTGGAGTTTTTGCTGTTAGAGGAAATGTGTCAGTTTATCAACATGAGTCCTTTAAGTGACCCAAGATTTAAAGGATGCTTAACATTGCATTTCTATAGCATTAGATTTCCCATGTTTTTAAGGTTTTCTGTATCTGGATCAAACTTTCAGTTCTCTGTATTGCCCTTTGAGTTATCCACTGTTCCAAGTTTATTCACAAAGTATTTAACTCTGGTGATTGCCTATTGCAGACTGCAAGGTGTTCACATTTTTCCATATTTAGATGACTTGCTTGTCTTTGCAGAGTCTTTTTCAAAGTGTCAGGTATATCTCAATTGGGGGAGAGCTCTCCTTCACAGACTGGGGTTTCAGGAGAACATCCAAAAGTCTCATTTGACTATTTCTCACAAGATTATTTTTCAGGGGTGTCTTCTAGATATTTTAGTTCAAAGAGGTTTTCTTACAAAGGAAATAGTAAATATGTATCAACATCTATTCACAAATTTTCCATTCAATCCAAGGCCTCAGCAAGGCAATTTCTCAGAATATTAGGATTGATGTCATCTATAATTCTCTTTATTCCTCTATCCAGACTTCACATAAATGATATTGAAAATCAATATGGTCCCAACATCAACATTCCCTGACCTTCCTGATTCTTGTTTTCATATTTGTAAAAAAGGAACTCCTTTGGTAAAGAGACAGTGTTATCAGAATTTAGGTCACCCATTTTCTGTTTCATTTCCAGCACAGTCTGTAATTACAGATGCCTCAGATTTTGCTTAGGGAGTGGGACTAAAAATGCAGGGTCTTTGGAATAAAAAGGACAGACCAAAGCACATAAACATAAAAGAGATGTTGGCAGTAATAAATGCTAGGAACACAGTAAAAGTGGATGGTGACTGTTTCTCCAGTTGTTCAGTTTTTTTTTTCTTTATTTGGTGGGTTGGTTCATGAAGTGTTGTTTTTGCAGTAATAAATGTTCTCAACTCTCTCAGTCATCTGTGGTCACAAGGACCATTACAAGTGGTAAGAGACAGCACCATAGTAGTGCAGTACATAAAAAGCAGAGATGAACCAAAAACGTACACTCTTTGTAGACTAGCCATGATAGCCTGGGATTTAGCTTTTCAACACATTTTCACTCTACAGGCATTTTACATCCCATCAGATCATATTTTTGCTGCAAATAAGTTGAGTAGCACCAGGATAGACCCTCATGAATAGAAATTGAATCAGGAGGTTTTCTATGAATTGATACAACTGTGGGGAACACCTTAAATAGATCAAACTACCTCCATTCACAACAAAAAACAGGCAAACGTCTGTTCCAAGACTCCTTGCAAGGAGACCTGGAAACAGATGCATTTTTATTTGTTTGAAGAAGAATATATCTATATGTTTGTTTGTTTTTTTTTTATCCTTTCAAATATGTGTGGCCATTCTGAAGGTCTAGTAGGACTGTCTAAGGATCATTGTGGTGACTCCCTTCAAGCCCAGGCAACAGTGGCTCTCATTCTTTGGAAACAGCCAAGGGCATTTACCACAAGCTTCCTCACAGACTGCACCTACTCTTGCAAGACAAGGGCTATTAACTTGTGCCAACAATGAACCAAAACCATTTTAAGGTGAGTATTTCTATACTTCTCCAATATTTGTAGAAGTTATTATCTTCTGATTTTTCTTACAAGTCTATCATGGTTTGTTTGTCGGCCATTTCATCATGCCTGCCCATGGATCCTCCCCTTTCAAAGCACTTCAGTGTTAAAATGTTTTTGAAAGGGGTGTTACATATTAGGCATCCTAAAAAATAAGTTGCTGCATCTTGGAATCTCAGCTTTGCAATGGAGGATTATAACAGGGGAAATTTGGGTGACTGTCAAGGGCCCACAGCTCCAGAGCAATATTAAGTAAGAAATGATTTTCATTTTCATTCTTCATTTTGTTTTACTTAAACACGTAGATAAATGTCCTCAGCATCTGTTGTTGTCAGCACCAGTAGCTGCAGCACTCTGTACAGGAGGGCATGTGTACACTTAACCAAGCAAGTCACAAAGCATGTGAATATTAAACAGTTTCCCCCTGTACAGTGGTCAAAAAAGGGTTACAGTAGCATGATTTTGTTTTTCAGTCTTGGCAGACAACTATCGCCCAACTGGGGTGTTTACATGCAGAGTCTGAACAGCTATCCTACCCCTCCTCATTTTTGTTGGCTCCTGTGTTTGTCCAAAGCTGTTGTGCTTGTACTTTTATGGGTTTGCTGGAGAATTACCCAATGTACCCATTGCACACATTGTTTTTTCATTGGCACCCTGTTTAGAACTAGTGCAATTCTGATTAAGCAGGTAACTACAAAATTCATTTTTAAAGTTGCTGTCACTCAGCTTTTCTAAAGATATTTGAGGATGTTTTGTTTGGTGAGATGAACTCAGACTACATACTTCTGATTTTTTTTAATTTCTCCAAGTCTTTTGGGTTTCTAATACCATGACAGGAATGGACCCCATACCTAATTCAAAGTACAATTAAAATTCATGAAATTAGTATTGTTTCAATCTTTGATGTCAGCCAGAAGGGCTCTTTGCAGCACCCGCAATGTGCCCAGTAATGACTCCTGCAATTTGTACAGGGTTACAAATACTGGTAACATATCTAAATACAACTGTAGATTCATTTTTATAAGACTCGTTGCTCCTACTACTATTGGAACTGCCTGCGTGTCTTTCTTCCACATTGTTCTCGTTTCTGTCTGCAAATCCTGATATTTTATGACTTTGTGTCTCTCTGTATACAAGATGCTGTAGTCACTGGGTGTTGTGATTTTAATGATCAATGCTACTTTTGCCTTCTTTTCATGGACCACTATATCAAGTTTTCTAGCATCTATCTTTTGAACTGTTGATAAATGGTGACTGTGACATAAACTTCATCATTTTCTATGATGCTTTGTGTGTTTTTCAGCCACATCAGTACCAGATGTTTGCACAATCCCCAGTGCAACAGTCTTGTCACATTGTTTTGCCTTTCAGCATAAAGTCCTTCTGCCATTAGTATGTCTCAACCACCAATGACGTGTGCGACTGTTTCCAGTTCTGTATTACAAAACCTACATTTGTCTGTTTCTCCCACATGTTCAATGGACTTTGTAAACCAGCATGTACATAGCCCACTATCTTGAGCCACCAATATTAACCTATCATTTCTTGGTTTGAATTTGCCTCTCCTTAACCATTCCTGCATTCGCTCCTGATCAACATGAGGTTCTTCCAGAAGTTTTCTATACTTGCAACTATATTTATGCATTTTTCACATTGCTTGCATTCTCATATGGTCCTTCACCTTATGTTCTTTATTTTGTTTTATAGCACATTCAGTTGCTGCCTAATTTTTATCTACTTCTGGTTTGATTTCCATTCCTGCTTGACTCCGATATGCTTCTGCTAGATTAAGCAGAGAAGTCATCTTAGATTTATTCTCTTCATGTTTCAAAACATTCATTACATTTGTGTCTTGTGAGGTCAGCAGATATGTGTGGAGTCCCACAATTGCAGCTCTATACATTTATCAGTTTCAGGGAGGCCCATCCCTCCTTTGGAACAGGGAATATATAATCTTGGTATGCACTAATGTTTATAAATAATTTGGTGAACATGAAGCATCCTTCTTGTTTTCCTATCATATCTATCCAACACATTTTGGGCCTGCCAATAACTCCAAAACTGTACGTTAGGACAGGAATAGCAAACTGGTTTATAGCTTGGATTTTGTTCCTAGATGTCAGTGCTGTTTCAGGATTAATATAAGTCTTCTAAAGTATTTCTTACTAAGTTTTATTCGCATTTGTTCATGGTTTACTGTTGATCCTTCATCAGTTCCCAAATATTTATACACTCCCTTTTGCTCAAGTTCTGATAGGTCACATTCTTGTCCCAAACTGATGTTTTCCTGGTGCTGCAGTCTTCCTGCTTTAAAGGTTACTTTTGCACATTTATCCAGACCAAATGACATTCTTATATCATCTGAAAAAGTTTTGAAAACTTGCAGTTATGCTTTTAGTTCCTCATCTGATGAGCTATAATTTTAAATGATCAACAAAGAGAAGATGAGAAGTATTTATACTTTCTTGTTTTCTAGGAGCCAGATTATAGCCATGGCCTAAGCTGTTAAGTAGACAGCTTAATGGGTTAAGGGCAAAGCAGAATAGCAGCATTGACAAAGAGTCACCCTAAAATATCCCCCTTTAAGTTTTTTTTCCCTGGAATAATTAATTTTCCTTTATCATGGCTTAATTGCAAAATGTTTGCCACTGTTTCATGGCCACTGTAATGTAGTCAATCAGTGCATGGTGTATCTTATACATTTTAAGCACCCTTTTATCCATGAATGTGTCATGTTTAATCATAACCTCACCTCAGGCTTCATGCCCACAAAGTGGCACACAGCTACAGTCATCCCACTCCACAAGGGGGGATCCACTTTGCATCCCAGAATCTACCACCCCATCAGTCTGACAAGGCTGATCTGTAAGGCCATCGAACGTATTATCGTGGAACTTATGAACAAAGATATTGGCAACCTTCAAACACTGGACCTCACCCAGTTTGGGTTCGTGAAGGGCTGATCTTGCCTCCTGAACCTGATTGACTTCTTCAAATCAGTCTCCAGAGCTGTGGACGAGGGTAAAGTGGTTCACACAGCCTACTAGGAACTCGCCAAGGCTTTCAACACTATCCCCCACTCTGGAATCATTGATAAACTTGCTAAGCTGGGCATTAATCCCTACGTCACTTAATGGGTTGCAAACTGGCATACTGACAGAACACACACTGTAAAAGTAGCCGACTTCAAATCCAGCTCCAGACAAGTGACAAGTGGTGTAGTGCAGGGTTCTCTCCTGGGACCACTCTTGTTTCGTATATACTTCTACACAGGCCAACACTAAGGGACTCTGGCTTAAAAAGTTTGCAGATGACTGTAAGCTGTGAGCCATTATTGAATCCCCAAATGATGTGGATATACTTAGTGAAACAGATGCCTGGTGCCACAGCCAGAGCCATGGGCTCAAGCTAAATGCCAAAAAATGTGTAGTTGTCCCCTTTGGGAAAAACCATGTACCTGTGAACTACCGCATAGGTGGCAGTACATTAAACACTGAAAGTGTGATAAGAGACCTAGGAACACAGTGGTCTCACAGTTGATAACCACATAGCCACAACAGTTAGAAAAAAACTTTACGTGGCACACCTCATCACTAAGGACTTTACATCCAGAAAAAAGGAGGTCATTATCCCTCTGTACTCATCCCTCATTAGACCCATTATAGAATACAATGCCCTGTTTGGTATGTACCTCACAAGACATCTGCAACAACCAGAAAGGCCGCAGAAATACCTCACAAAAAGAATCAGAGGCCTAAAGCAGATGCCTTATGTTGACCATCTAAAGAAACTCCAGCTATACTCTGTCGCATATTGCCTACTCAGAGGTGATCTCTGCCTAACATACAAGGCCATATCAAACCCAGAGTTGTTGGACATGCTACACTTAAAGAAATCCCAATCCCTCCAAGCCACATATTCCAGGGATCTTAAACTTGTCATCATGATGAATAGAACATGCTGGAGGGATAGGTTCCTGACCCAAAGACTCCCCATACTTTGGAATAGGCTGCCCATACATGTCAGGCAGAGTGCCTCAATGGCCCTTTTCAAGAGGAACTTTGACGATTGGATGGGAGATAGGAAATTCTCCCCGGGGATCACATCAGTAGCCCTGCTAGACAGGGGTCCAGGAAACTAAATATCTGTGGGAAGCAATAACCAGGGAATCGTTATGGCTGGGCTTGTATAGGCCCTAGGGTCGATAGCGTAGTACCTACCTATGAACCTATGAACCTATGAAATGCTTTTTGTAGTCAATCCATGCCATACTTAGATTCCTCCCCTTTTTACAGTTCTCCACTATGACTTTATTTAACAGCAAATGATCCTTTGTTCCACATGACTTTCCTTTATTGCCCTTTTGTTCTATTGCAATAATTGAGTTTTCTAAATGACTGTAAACTCTGTTGGCATCAATTCCCATGTATAGTTTATACATCTTTGGAAGGCAAGTTATTGATCAATAATTTTTAGGCTAGCTTGCAGGTTCACTCTTAAGTAAGAGCATTGTTTTTCCTGTTGTTAGCCAGGTTGGTGTCTCTTTGAGGTATCGATATAAATAGTTCTTGCTCATGGCTTAATCTTCATGCAAAGATGTTAAGACTTTTAACCGAAACTTAGGTACTGCATCTGGGCCTGGGATTTTATAATTAGAGGCTTTTCTTAACTATGTTTCAATCTCTCTGACTGTTACTCCATCCCATGTCATATCCTGTACCTTTAAACTTATTATTATTTCTTTTTCTTATAGGTTCATAGGTTCATAGGTTAGTACTCCCTGCACCTTGTGCTTGCTTTTCAGCACAGGCAACAATAGTCTTTTGTATATATCTTCTATTCTTCTATCCATTTAGCATTGTTGTTATGTTCCTCAGGATTTTCATAGATACTTCTCCAAAATGTATCTATTTCTTTTTGTTTGGCGGTCTTTCAATTCCTTTTACCTTGTTTCTCAATTCTCTATAAAACTTTTTTGGGTCATCAATAAATTGCTTATTTTGTACTTTTCCTTTATATTTATCTGCATATCTTCTACGTTTTTCTGCCTGTACTGAGATTTTTAGTTTATTTGCGATAGTGCATGATAGATCCTGATCTGTTCTAATATTGCAAATTGCTTTTATCATGTCTTTCTAAGTATTTTTGTTGATCTGTTCCCTCTTCTATACTCTTCTAACAGTGACACTTCTTGTCTTAATTGCTTTATAGTTTTCTCTATCTGATATGTCCATGATGGTATTCAGTCTCTCCCCTTCCTTTCCATCACTACCCTGTATTCTTGTCGTAGAACTTTCTCGGTTATTAATTTAACTGCACAGTAATATATCCTGTTTACTTCTGTTAAATCGCATGGATCTCTATGGACAGTCCTAATTACTGTGCTTGTTTTGTTTGTTTGATTTGTTTTATCAAACTTTTGACTTTTTGGGTTTTATTGACATTCTGCAATCTATTTCTTTCTTTGATCTTAGTATATTTATCTATCATTATTAAAAAAGAGCAACTTTTCTCTTAACTCATTTTCTTCTAAACTGAGGAAATATTTTTGGTTCTCCATTTTCTGTGGGCATTGTATAGAAAGTTCTATACCATCTTCCTGTGGTGCATTCTCTTCAATTTCATCCTGTGCCATCTGCTTCTCAGTCATATGGGAACTCACGGGCCTATCACCCTTTAACACTAACTGCGTCAGAGTTTCCACAATTTCCTGTTCTTCCCTTTTTGTCCAACTTTAAGTGAAAATTTATACTAGCTTCCTCTGGAAGGCTCCAAAATATCTTCATGTGACACCTGACCAATTACTTCCCATTCCACTGTTTTTCCCTTAATTTGGATGTCCATTACTCTATCCTGTTGTGGTACTTTCTGAATTATATTTTCTGCACTGAATCCTTCACTTTGCAGATACTCCATAACCTCAGTTTCTATTTCTTTAATTTCTCCCTTACTAAAGTCCTTTTCTACTTTTCCCTCTTTGTCTTCTTATTTTTTGTATTGCAAAGTTTTCCATGTCTGGATTCCTTTGCCTGCATTTCTCTGCAAATATCTTTGGTGCTGCTCTTTTTGCATTGATTAGTTTTGCTTTCTCCTTTGCATAAATATTATACCATATTAAATCTCTTTTTATTTCCCATGTCCATATTTTTTCTTCAGATGTCTCCTGATCTTCCCGTTTTGCCTTACTTTGGGGACTCATTCCATCATGCTGAGATGTAACCTGTGTTAGACCTTCTACACCAAATCCTTCACTTTGCAGGCACTCCATAACTTCAGCTTCTATTTTTTTTAAGTTTTAGTTTATTAATCTTCTTTTCTACATTCCCTCTTTATGATTTTTTTTAACTGTGAAATTTTCCATATCTGGATTCCTTTGCTTGTATTTCTCTTTGAATATCTTTGGGGCTGCCTTCTTTATATTGATTAATTTGGCTTTTCAACTGCATAAATTTTGCACCGTATCAAATCTCCCTTTCTTTTCCATATCCATATTTCTTTTATAAACTTTTCAAAAATCTCTAGGTTTTGCTGTTTATATTTTTGCACTTCCTCAGATGTTTTTTTTTTCCAAACAGATCAAGGTTTCTTGGTCTATATACTGATTTTCACAAATCTGTTGTATTAACAAACACAATTTTTTATTTAATGCTTATAAATTATTCTACTAAATAGCAGAGAATGAACAATATGAATGCAGAAAAATGTAGAGAAAAAGGTAACTGTAGAACTGTATAAAGTACAGTAATACAGTTATCTGAAGTGTGGCTAGGTATCTGGTAGTGGTATTCAAAAAAACTGGGGTACTAGAGAAGAAAAAAGGGATGTGAGAGCAATAGGCATAACTGGAGGAAAGAAAAGCTACTGAATGACTAATGTTGATGCCATATCTTGCTTCTATTTAATATGGGGAGAAGGGAGTTGATGATGATGATAATGATGACTGAAATTAGATAAGAGTAGACAAGTGAAGAAAAAGCCTTATAGCATAAGATATGAGATGTCCTGAGTAAAGTAAGGGAGCCAGGAAAATGTAAAACATGGAGTGGGATATGACAAAGGGAAGAGTTAAAGAAATATGCTGTAGAGAAGAGAAGAGAAGAGTATAATAAAGGGGAAATAGAAAAGGCAGAACAAAAGGGGATTCTGAGAATGGGGCAAAAGAGTGGCGTAAATGAAGGATGAAGAAGAAGGGAATACACATTTTCTAGGCATAATAGACAGTGGACACCATGCTTGTATAATGGTTACAATTCCACATACTGGCAAGGAGATCATTCAGCTGGGTTTTGAAAATTGTGAATGAAACTTATAAATTTGATGATTTAGTCTTAAAATGGTAACATTGAAATAATAGGATGCAGTAGATATAAATCTGCATTATGGGTTCCTGTGTGTGTGTGTGTGTGTGTGTGTGTGTGTGTGTGTGTGTGTGTGTGTGTGTGTGTGTGTGTGTGTGTGTGAGTGCACTTGCACATGCATGCTTGTCTGTGCCGGTGCCTGTTGTTTTGCAAAATATTAAAATATCAAAAGAATTTATTTTCTGTAGTAGAATTATTTCAGACATTGTAACAGATAAAGTAGATTTCAGTATTTCAGACCTCAAACATGGTTACAGCAACTGTATCCTGCAAGCTAGATAAAGATCATAGTAGTGCTTTGTTATATAACAAAGGAATATTATTGTCTGACCCTGTTCTGCTACATGTTTGCTAAAGGATACAGCCTTGTTTGTGTGACTGTATGAATTAAGAAAACTTGCAGATATGTGAGAATATGCAAAGATGTAGCAGCATTTTACAATTTTTGAACAATAACTGCACCTTTCTACTGTCAGTCAAGGAATTTGAATTACATTTACAAGGAATATTCCTGGACCCATCTGTTTATTTTTCTATGTAAATAAAAATCTATAGTTCTGCCATGTTGATAAGTCTACTTCAGAGTACATTGCAAATCATGTTAGTCTAGTTAAGATTTACTGCTAATCTATTCTGAATAATAAATATTTTACGTTTAAATGCTTTCATGTCTTAGTTGATTTACTAATGCTGAACAGTAATAAGGAAAATCTTAGCAACTATGGAAACCCATTCTGCAAAGAGCTAAGAATATGTCTGTGTTTGAAAGTACTTTACCCTCTTGTTATTTGTCATCTGTCATTTTAAGCAATCATTAACCTGGGTATGAAGGACTACTGTATAGTGTTTGTGAAGTTAAGATGTAAAATTTTATTGTGGCTACACTGACTACTGTCTCTCTGTATGAAACATATCTGAAACACCTTACTGTGACCAATATTTCTATCACATTCAGATTTCTGACTGTACTCTATTAGTAAAGTGGCTATAATTGCAGGGTGGATGGGGCTGTGGGAAGAATGTGTCTTACCCTCTTGTCATCTTCTCATTTTAAATTATCTTTAATAAGGGTTTGCAGGACTAATGTGCACTTGTGTGAAGTAAGTTAGAATGCTATGACTACGGAGTGTTTATATGAAAAAAACTTGAAAATACATTACTATGTTCAACATTTTTTATCACAGTCAGACATCTGAGGTATATTTGATTCAGTGCTGCAACAAAGGTTGGGTAAAGAGTGTAGTTGCCTCAGGCTCAAGCTGTCAGGGGCACTGTCAGAAGATGCTGATTATGATGATGTGTGTAAGTGAATGTCAGTCTCAAAACTGTAACATTTGTGGTCACTGCTGAAGTGGGCTTTTTTGTCTCCTCTGTGGATGAAAATTACTTATTTGCTGTAGTGATAAAGTTTAACAGTCATTAATCTGGCATTGCAGGACTAGTCTGCATTTGTATGAAACAATTTGGAACATTGTACCATAGCCATATTTTTTACAACAGTCAGATATGTGGGAAGAATATAAGTCAAGATGGTTGTAATTATTTAACAGTGACATTAGTGGATTATAGCAACAGCTGTTTGAATGGTCTTTTTCAATTGAAATGTCCTAAAATGGGTAATTTTGTTATCAGTTAGTAAAGTTTCTTTAACTTGTTACTGGCAAATGTTCAAAAGTACAAATATAAAAACACTCAATTTTTCCTTTAACAAAACACTAAATGTATGCAATTCAATAAAGTAATGATTCAGTGAAGCAATTTAGAAACTCGGGGCTATTCAGACCATTTAAGAGTTTGCTTTATTTGGGTCCCTGATGCAAAAGCAATGTCCATCTGTTATATTGTCCAGGTGGTGGCAACAGAATATATTCCAAATAGAAAGGTTAAGAAGGCAAAATGGATTGTTTGTGGAAACTATAGAACTGGATAAGGAAAATGGAGAGCAAAAAACAATGAAAACAGGTAAATATGTCAAAGTGAAGGTATAGTTACAAAGAAGAGCAAGAAGATATAATGGAGGATTCTTAATGGAACAGTGCAAAGAACTTGAAGAAAGTAATAGAATGAGAAAGGTAACAGATTCTTCAATAGGCCTGGCAGTATTATGGGAAATGTGCAGGTAAATGGTCCTTTTAAAATAAAAAGGATGACAGGGATTCAACAGAAGCAGAATATATTAAGAAAAAGTGGTAGAAAGATAGAGAAAACAATAAATATGAAGGGCCCTAACATCACAGACACATATGCTGGTAAGTTTTATTATTTAGAGCCAGATATCACAGAGAGTGAAGCTAAACTGGCCTTAGAAGGTCTTGTTAATAACAAACCTGTAGGAAGTTATGGGATTCCAGATGAATTGTTTAGAATTCCTCAAAATAATGCTGTCATCATGTTGCTTAGAATTTGCCAGCATACTTGAAAAGCACAACAGTGCAACTGAATTAGGTACATTCAATTTATATTCCTTTCTCATAAAAGGGCAAGCTAAAGACTGCTCAGATTATCGAACAATTGTACTTGTTTCATATTCTAGAAAAGGTAATGTTCAAGATCCTACAAGCTGCACTCCAGCAATAGATGGACCAAAAACTGTCAGATGAGTGAGCTGATTTCAGAAGAGGCAAACACACCAGACATCAAATTGTCAACATCTAATGAGTAATAAAGAAAGTAGGGAGTTTTAGAAAATTTACTTCTGCTTTACTGATTACTGCAAAATTCAGTAAAGCTTACACAAAAATTTTTTTTGGTGTATGCATCATGGCACGATGCGTATACAAGAGCAAACAATTTTAGATTCAGTAAGCATTGCTTAACGATGCACGTGCAAACAGGGAAAGTTCTGTGGAATGCAAATTACCTCATAAGCAGTTAAATCTTATGCAAATGACCTAGGTGCAGTGATCCAACAAGCAGAAATGTATCTGTGTAGACTCTGTCTCAGTGTTTGTAGTGAACACAGAAATTTTCCACATACAGGAGTCTACATGGACAGAAGTGGATGTAAAAGTCCACAAATATGGACATAACTCCCCAGAAAATCTGAGATTACATACATATATGTCCAAAATGTACATTGTGGATGTCAGAAAAAGGAAGGGAATATGTAAAATTAAAAATAATTGTTTTTAAAAATTCAGCATGTTTGCACTATGCGCCCCAGTGAGCAAACTTGCTTAACAAAAAAAAAAAGAATAACATTTCTAATAGGATTTTCACAACTATATTGTAGGACCTTGTGTCAGGTATTCTACATGGTTTATAGCCGTGCTGTTACTAAGCTCACACGGCTATAAACCATATAGTATTTAGATTGTCAGCACCGATATTTATGGAAATTAGGTGGATTTCCTAAATAGCTAAAAGTATCAATGTGTCTGCGTATCTACTTTGTGTAGGCTCCTACAAGATGTTGATATTCCCAGAGGATGTGGATGACATCAGGGGGTGTGTCTTATTATTTTTAGGATTTTTTGCTCTGTGCACAGGTGTTTGCATAGTTTGCCACATAGCATAGTGTGATCATGTGGACAGACTACCCATGTAACAGTGATGACATAGGTGGCAATCAATTAACACCGGATATCTTCAATAAATATTTTTCACTTTTGTATAAGCTATGCTGCTCACTGCAGTGCATAGCTGCATTGCACACACTAAAGTAGGGCCTTCGAATTATGTTAGTTATATGCTGGGAAGGTGAACTGCATCATATTTAGCCAATCCCACATGGTGGACCTAATGCAGAACTCTATAAAATATGCATACACCTTACATTCGGATTTTCCCTCAATATTCTGTGCCACTGGAGTAGAGAATTTTAACTGTGATAATGCTAGGGGCTTCTGCAGTTCTGCTTCATCTGTATGTTTTAGATGCTGACTTCAGTGCTGCTGGTGCTGCTGATAATAGGCCTAGGTTGAGAAGGAGAAGAGTGTTCAGGACCAGGAGCTGGAGATTGTAGAGCGCTACATGGTGGACAGGGAAATATTACAAGAGCTCACTGATCTCTGCTGCCCTCAACTCAGAGCTAGAGCTAAACAGAGGGCAAACCATCCTAGTGGAGGCAAATATATGTCTAGCCTTTAGGATATTAGCTACAGGTACTTTTCAAAGACCAAATGGGAACATGATGGGGGTGTCACAGGCATCTGCATCCAGGATACTCCACCAATTCCTGGATGCTATGCTTCCACATGACAGTGAGCACATATCTTTTCCCCTTACTCTTGAGGTGATAGCACACTACTTTGAAGAAATATGTGTGTGTATATATATATATATATATATATATATATATATATATATATATATATATATATATATATATATATATATATATATAAAATCCCTGTTATATACAGAAATATATATAGGTATAAATCTGTGTGTATGTCTGTATTGCCCAATATACTCAGATTGTGGTAATTAAAGCTGCACTATGACACATATATAATGTTGGTCAAATAACCTAATGTTAGGGCTCAACAGGAGATAATGCACAAACTTACAACCCCCTGTGCCTGCAGGATCTAACCAGAAATACACCAACAAGTAAACACGCTGTATAATGTATAATGTTGTATACTCACACATTAACAGAGCAAATTGCTTTTGTCCACAGGCTTGCCAATCGAAATACAAATAAACATATTTGGCCAAAACAGCTACTGTTGCCACATAGCTAGGATAAAACACAGTTGTCTGACTACTAGGCTACTAGATGCAGATGACAGTAAGAAGCAATGTCACTCTCCAGGCCACACACTGTTCAACAAAGGCCTTGTGTATGTCCTCTACAAGTAGTTCACCTGCAGTCATTTATAAAGCAGACTTAAGATGTGGCACATGCATTAAGTACTGTGATCTGTAGTGTGTAAGACTAGATAGATACGGGTTCTAATCTCACTGCAGCCAACTTGCTGTGTTTGGGTGTGTATGTGTATCCTCCTACAAAACAAGTGTGAATCCCCCCACTGACTTCTAAACTGCAATGGATATGCACTTGTTGGCTTTTGCAGTTGACACACGCCTCCAAACTCTTGTCTTACACAAGACCTGCTGATGTCATCTACCCCAGCAGCCATCTTAATATCAGGCTTAAGCCATGGTGCATGCATTAAGTACTGTGATCTGTAGTGTGTAAGACTAGATAGGTAGGTTCACTCCAGCCCACTTGCTGTGACTGTGTGTATGTGCATTTCCCTACAAAACTAATATGATTACCACACTTACCTAGAAAGACTCAGGGTTTTGCACTATTTTGGGCATAGCAGGTGATGCAGGCTTCAAAATACCTATCCTCCACAAGGCCTGCTTATTTCATCTAGCATAAAAGTACCTAAAAACATGTCAATGTCAAACTTGAGCTGTGGTGATGTGTTATGTACTGTGATCTGTACTGTGCAAGACTAGATAGGTAGGGGTTCTAATCTCATTGTAGTCAACTTGGAGTGTGTGTGTGTGCTATGCAGTGTTCTGTACACATTAATTGGTAGTGATGCTATTCTCACTGTAGCCATGTTGGTGTGTATGGGTGTCAGTCAGAGCATTTTACATCAGCCTATGGGATCATAGGATCATTGGAATTTACTAGACTAATGGCCCTAGGGCCTTTACAATTCTAGCCAAGTTCTTACCCTTATTTACACAATCACCTATTGCCCCTGTCCAAGGGTGACACAGGCGGAACCCCCATGGTGAACTTATGGTCACTCATCCAATCATACAGATTGCATCTGAAGAGGGCCAGTGAAGTGCACTGTTCGACATTAAGTGAGAATCTGCTGCAAACATTTGTTAAACCCTAGTATATATCTCCCTCCAGCATGTTTTATTGATGTCACATACCAGGTTAAGGTCCTTACAGTGAGTAATCCATATACCATTTGACTTACGGACATCAACATTACCAATAAATCAGGGTCAAAGACTGCCTTGTATGCAAGGCAAAGATTGCCTCTGAAGAGTCTGTATGACACAAACTAAAGTTACAGTGATTTCAGACAATCTCCATAAGACAGATGCTGAAGACTTGAATTTCCCTTGTAAGGAGCCTTTGTGGTCTCTTCAGTTGCCACTGGTGCTTGGAAACCTACATAACAAAATGGCCACTGGACTCACATATTGGCCTGATGAGGAAAGAGTACATGGAGATTATAACTATTTCATATTCGGGTGACAGTGCCCTCAGTTATGACATGGCAAGATATAATGCCCTTCTTACCACTGTGGAGGCATGGTGCTCTAATTTAAGGTAGGTGTAAACCTGTGTGCATAGGTCTCTCACCCCTGAGTATGTACTTAAGGTGTTACTATTGATGTGCTACTTAGCAGGGACATCGCTGGTACTGAAAGGAAGGACACTACATATATTTGCATGGAGTTTAATGCCATGATTGTGTCAGTCATTTGGTCATGTATGACCCTCTTGTAGGATGTTGACATAATTTGGAAAGTCTATGACCAGTCCCAGTTTGCAGGCATCAGCAAACCTTGTCAGGCACAGGCATTCACTTTGTGTTTATACGCTGGATAAAGGGATTCCAAACTTTAGAGGTCGCAGGACTGAACCATGTGGAACAGCAAAGGTTACAGCTCTGCTACTGGAGGTGGATACATCTATTCTGACCATATGAGTGCTATCAGTGAGCCAGTTAGTGACCCCTCTAATGATATTACTGTTGATGGCTAGCTGGGTGGGTTTGTCAGTGATGCCTGAGTGGGAGATAGTGTCAAATGACTTGACTAAGTCCAGGTGGTTGCATGCACAGATGTTCTCCCATCCAGGTCATTGCTGATTGTCTCATAGATATCCACCAGGTTTAACAGACATGATCTCCCTTTCAAAGATGCAAACAGTGTAGGGTCAAGTGTTTTTAGATTACCTATATCTTTGTTGATACGATCCATGATGATTTGCCCCATGACCTTACAGATATGGCTACTCAGGCTAATAGGTCTATAGTTCATGTGGTCAATGGATGCACCACCTCTGTTCAAGGAGATGATAGTGACTGATTTCCAGTCAGCTGAGTGCAGCCAGTGGTTACACTATGATTGCAAAGAGTTTTAAATGGTGTTGGTAATCCATGCTGAATACCAGGTAGGATGCAGCCTGGGATGCTAACAGGTGCAATAGATGCTGTGTTTGTCACCTTAGAGAGGCCATTTAGTACCTGCTCTTTAGAAATACAAGGTATAGGACAGGTCATAGGGATGTCATTGGGTATGTGCGATGTGGACAGGGGACTGCTGTTGTCACAGAACCTGTCAGCCAACTTGTCTATAGTCTCATTATATGCGGTATCATTATGTACAAGTTTCCTTTTACATTACACATATAACTACACAATGCCTTGTGGTTGTCCTTTGTGGAGGAGGCAAATTTTGTCACATACTTTGTTTTGCAGGACTTCACAACAACACGTATTTGCTTGTTTAAACTGTGGATGGAGTGCTATCATTTTAGGGGGCCTCCCTCCATAATGGCAGTTGTCCACCAGGCAGGTTTTCTGTGCCATGAGTAGCTTGATTTGCCTCTGTCAAGTATAGGTGATCCAATACAGGTGTACAGGTGCTTGTATAAAGCATTGATGTAGAGCTCAGCATAGTTACCTGTTCCTTCTGATGGGGGAGTGGTACAGGCAAGCTATTTATATCATCCCATAGGAGGTTATAATCTGCTTTGTTGAACTTTATTACTTTATATGCTGCAAGGGGAAGAGGGTGTCAGGTGTGATAGTTACTTTGAATGAGACCAATTTGTAGTCAGATCTCACCAGGGAGGACCTCACAGTGCAGGATCTACCATGGTTACCCTTATTGGTAAGCACCTAATCCAGTACACTGTTTCCCTTTGTGTAGATGTCAACCCACTGGTCCAGGGCATTGTAGTTAAGGAAGTCGACTAACCTCTGGGCAAGTGAGTTTGAGCACAAGTAATCTACCTAGTTGGTGTGTAGTTAAAGTCAACCAAAACCAACTTGTTTTGATGCATCTTGATAGACTCAAGTAGATCCATTTAAGCACAATGGGTGTCCTAATTCATGGAGTTGTTCCTGTAGCTGGAAATAGCTTGATTAGGTGCTCTACAAGCAGTCACTAGCACCTGTAGTTTCTCCAGGGAATCATACTGTCTTCATTAATTTGCACCTTTAAGTTTGAGGTCTGAATGTGTGGGAGGAGGTGTAGCATGGTATGGCTATGATGCTCTCTACAGCCTTGACCCAGATGTCTGTGACTGCACAAATACCCTGGTATGGCTTTGATGCTCTCTACAGCCTTGACCCAGATGTCTGTGACTGCACAAATGTCTGCATCTTACAAGACAGGGATAGCTTCCACTGATTGGAGTTTAGTAGTGACATTCCTAGCATTTAGCAGTATAACTGTGATGTTGTTTGTAGATGGCATTTTCTCATTGTAAAGTTTTTCCTTGACACACCACCTAAAAGATGCACTATGGGAGTAGCAACAGCCTTGACCTGTAGCCAAAATCCCAGGGGTGACAGATGAAGACCATCTCTGGCAAAGTGCTGAAGTCTTTTGAGCAGGTAATCCCAGGCTGACAGATAGTGGATCCCCTTACACTGATACGACACACTAAGGCACTTATTGACATCAGTCATTTTCCATTTGTATTGCACCATCATCCAAGATGATGGCAAAATGCAGCTCAAGGCCAAGGGCATACCTGCCTGAGACACATAGACTGCCAGCTCAGTCATATCTCTGTATACAGTGCAGAGAGGTATGTCTCAAGTCATACACATTAACAGGAACTATGACGTACTCATAACAGTACCTGATGTGGACAGTTTTGAGTACATTTGTGATATGGCATATCCTGGCACATTACAGAAAGCTAACAGTGACCTTTCCCTTATGTAGCCTGATGAGAGGCACATCATTGTGTCTCATGATGTAATCACCTATGAGTAATATGATTGATTTTGTGTGTTGCTTTTGGTGTTTGACCGGTGAGACAGTGGTGAGTGATCTATTATGTGTACTGTGTTCTGCAGAGGTATGATTATATCTAGCAAGCTTGCGTTTGGGTTTCTGAGGTGTCTGGTGTTTACTTATATGTCTGGTAAAGACCTCCACACATGTAGGTATGTGTGATGTGGATTTGGGTGGGGTAGGAGGTGCTTTCTTGGCATTTACATCTCTGCAGTCACAGCCAGTGTCATTGGCCTCTGACTAAATAAATTTCATGAAGATTGCAAATTTGGAGCTGTCATTGAATCCCACACTGACTCAACAGTTGTCCAGGATGGGCTGACACAGACTTTCAGTTATTGTCAGAGCCATGGACTAACAGTAAATGCCAAGGAATGCACAATACTATCCCTTAGGAAGTCATCCACTCCTGCTAACTAATGTACTGACAGCACACCTCCAACAGTTGACCCAGTAGTCAGGGACTTATGGACACATAGATAGTGATCCAGCCTCTGACTGTCATGGTATGGTGATATTTGGGGATACATTTTATATTACACAACCTATAAACAAGGATATGGCATGTAAATCCAAGACAGTAATTGTTCCACTGCATTCAGCATTCATCACACCTATCATTGAGTGCAATGCCACCTTTAGTATGTAACTAACCAGGCATATCCAGCAAATGTTACATCCACAGAGGTTCCACAGTAAACTAATACACAGTGTACATAACATGTCCTATGCAGAATGCATCAAGCCCATAACTGTGTATTCTGTCTCCGACATGCTTTGGAGGGAAGGTGTATGCCTGCCATGCAGGGAGGTGTCAGACCCCACTGTGTACTTCCTGCATATCAACGAAAGAACTAGCATGATAATTGCCTGTCCTACACACCTATACCTTAACTGTGGTATAAACAGGAAATGCTGGACAGACAGGTATGTAGCACAGACACTACACCTAATATGTAACAGGCTCCGCATGCATGTGAAACACAGTTCCACCCTAACGTAAATCATGTGCAAGTTACATGACAGGATGGGGAACACAACAATGATAACTGCTTTAGTACAAATGTCTCTAATGGACACAGGGAAACAATGTATGGTTCACCTCACATGTCTCAGCTTGTCCATGTGTCAGCTCCCAAAACTGTGCTTACACTTATCAAGGGCATCAGACCTTGTCAGAGTTTAGGGATTCATGGCTAGGATGAAAAATGCCCTTGTTTTTGTTAGCCTATTATACACATATGAACTCATGGAGCCATGCAACTATACTGTTTTACCTTTCTGATGACATTTTTCTTCTGTGATGTCATTCCATCCTATGCTCTGACATTGATGGGTTTACTGTAGATGTGAACATATAGGTATGTCCTACACAATCCTGAAAGTGAAACGTAAACAGTGCCTTGATACACCTTTTATTGTGTGACTACACAGCCATTACAACAGCATCCAACATAATGTACACAACATAACATGGTTTGCACATTACAAATGGCAGCATTCAAAATGTGTGACTGACCAGTACAAGAAACATGTCAAAGGCAACGATGGGTGAAACAAATACCTATTAATTTAGATAGTCACCCTTTGCATCAAACACATTCCCTTTCCCTGTATCGATGAGATGAGGGATGTGGCACAAGTATCATCACTTGCACAGGGTGTTGTATGGGGGTGCAGGAGGCCTATGCTTACCCAATAGGCTGAGAAAGTATGTGTTTGAGTCATAAAGGAGAGCAGGCAAGACAGATCATGTAAATGTGACATGTGTGTCTGTAGGTGGAACCTGAGTGTGACAGTGGTGTGTGTGTCTGCGTGAACACAGCCAAATTCAGTGCTAGCCCTATGTAAATGTATGTTGGACAGCTTTGAGCCATGCATGGTAGAGCTGACAGTTCATCATCTCCACTCCCAAACATGAGAACTGGCTTTGCCAGAAGTTACACTGGTACCTCCATGCCCAAGGTGAAATGCTGGGCTGCTACCTGAGGGTGACTGCTATCTGCTAGGACTGTGTCTTCTATGGGAGAGCCCAGGACCATGAGCCCATGGCCTGCCACATCTTGGTGTGGACAGCACACTCCCCTGTGGAGCACTGGATGTACTGCCACTATGGCAGCATGATTATTCATGGCCACGTAGATTCTCAGAAGATGTAGTTGCTGACCTACATCCATGAGTCCGACTCTCAACTCCAACCAGACATTCCATCACAGACAATGTGCATTCCAAGGCAGACAGTGTGTGATCTATCTCAGACCAATGTCTTTCCACTGCATCAGTTCAGTCAACTGATCCAGGGTAGCAGCAACATGGTGAAGGCAGTCACGGATGTCAGACTGTGCTGCATCAATGACCCTGAGCATTCATCTGGAGTTCCTTTAGGAATGTGTCTGTGCCTCCATGACTGCTCTAAATATATGCCGAGTGACGTGATGGGACACCTGCAATAGGTGGTGGAGGGACAACAGACCTCCTACAAGCACCTCTATCAATCTGCCTGTCTGGAACCTTACCAATTGTCTGGGTATGGCCAGTGTTGAAACTCACTGCAGCCACAGTAGCCACACTTCCCTGTTCAATGTTGCCACTCTCCGAATGCCCAGTATTAGTGGCCTCAGGGGATTGGGTATGCATAGGCATACTGTGTACAGTGATAATGAGGGTGGATGAGGGATGTACACCTCTGTGACAGATTCAGCCCCTGCAACACCCAGCTGTGTCTCACTTTGGCCACCATCATCATCAGAGTCTGAAGAGACACTGACTTCAGGTTGTGAAGGAGAAAAGACAAACCTCCCAGGTCATCTGTGATATAAAGGGAAAGCATCGCATTAATACCTGCACTACTGTGATTTGCAGTCCTATGTTTCAATATATATTAAGCTGCATACACTGCTGTCACTATTGCAGACTTGTACAACCCACAGTCCGAGATAGTAGGACATGATGTCTTTAATTTCTAAATAAAAATTTGTAAGTATTTCAAAATAACAGTTCTTAAAACTGGACTCTCATGATCAATACATAAATTGTGGTACGCTGCTGACATTATGCAGACCTCTGCACAGTTTACAGGTATAGCTATCTGAAAAGTCCTGTCAATACTGTGAAATCAATCACTGTGGTTACACCTACTAGGTCTAGGTATGACCCTAAAGTGTGTACAGTCGGAACATATCTGTACATTTTTCAATCATGTAGATAGTATATCAATCCAGCCAGCAAGCCTGAGATGGCACTTTAGCTAATACCTTGAAGTAAATCTACATCTGTGGCAAAAATGTGCTTCCCAGTGGCAGAGGCCGCTGGGACTGCTTTTCCTATTCCTGACAGTCCTGAAAAACATTTCAGGGAGAGGTAATGTAAACAGCACCACATGTTACAGTATAACACTGGTACTACATCCAAATATCCCCTATTTAAAGTAGCAGCTATGTTAACAGGTATGTGGGGCACAATCTCTGCATGAGCTTAAAACTGCAGGTAACCTGTTTCCTCCCTACCCCATAACACGCCTGACACCCACGTAAAACTATGTACACCCTGACATGCTAAATGCTAAAGTATTCCGATGCTAATTCAACTAAACATACCTGGATGCTCCTCTTGGATGGAAATCGTAACACTCACATGCATGATATATAGTGTGATGGAAGCCTGGGAGCTGTCCTGTGTTGCAAGGTTTGCCAGGAATTTCTCAGTGGTTGCCAGAAGTTGTTCTCCTGCAGGCCCAGCACTAGTGATCTGACGACCCCTGGCCACGTCCGCTGCCTGTCTGCATGCCGAGTGGATCATGTCTGTGCCACGGTGTCACACCTGCTCATATGTGTGATTCAGATGACCCACAGCATTTATGCAATGGACCAGTTCATCCCACAAAGCTTGTCACTCTTGCCTATTTGCCCTCTCTTTAGACAGCAGGACTCTGTAGTGTTGTCTTAACTCTTTAATTATGAGGTTGTTTTCTGCCTCAGTGATAGGTGAGCAATGTCTGGCATGCTTGATATACAAAATAATGAGAATACCTGTCAGGATCGCATACATGGGTGTACAGTATGTACATATACAGCAATTAAGGAAGGCTATCAGTATTTCCCACTTGATTACATATCTCATATGCAACAGTGTGCCAATCATACAAAGGGTGTGGAAGCAACTAGGATAGTGGAAATAGTGACCTACACTTGCTTGTGCCATGACAGATTCTCACATATGATCAGACACCCAATACAGGAGTCCATTTGTAGTGTGGCCCATAGCAGGAAGGAAAGCCCCTCCCATAACATATGTATGTAGTACAATGCCAAAAGATAGTAGTGTAGTATTACAACTCCTAACAAAGGTAGTATCCAGGAGACCTGTGTACCTAGTTAACAGACAGCATTAAACCCTTGCTGTAGTCTACATCCTCTGTAGGTGTTACACAGCTGCAGATTAATGGCATGTCACCTGCAAAATTCTAAGAAAGGCTTACTGATGTAATCATTTTCCCCCTAATTATATTAAAGCACATGCATTATGTTGAAAACAAAATGGTTGCATACCTGATGGAGTACAATACTCCTCTTTTGAAAGATACAGATATATATATGTGTTGTGACAAGGAGTTCACCATAGAAAATAACTTTCATACACAGTGGCTTCCCTAGGTAGGAGTTTGCCTTTTTAAGATGGCTCTGTTTAACAAGTGATTGCCTCTGAGCCAATCTGTGGTTTCAGGAATGCTAACTGAATCATATGCAGGTGTTTGCAGTGTAATCAGGCAATCCCATGCGACTAGTGAATGAAATATAAGGCCTCAATGTAGAATCCATCCCCTTTCTCATATGATGGGATGGAAATACTGGGTTGAGATACTACATCAGCACAGAGAGGATGTTTGTAGTAGATGCTTATTACATACACATGTGTGTGCTATAGGCTGCAGTTGATGCTGCTGCTGCAGGCAATAAGCATAGTGAGAGGGGCTGCAGAATGTGCAGGACAACAACACCTATGAGTAACGGTCTGACTAGTGCAGCCTTGGTATATAGCCACAGAATGAGTGAGGAAACCCATCCCACAGGAAATTGAGGTATGTGTTTAAGGTAAGTATGCTAGCCAAAGGTATCATTAACAGAGTAAAAGGCAACATAGTTGTTGTGCCCTTGAAAAAGGTAGGGAGTGCATTTACCACTATATCAACCATTTGGACAACTGCCAAGCCATGTGTTAAGTTATGGTAGTCTTCTGGAAAGTGTGTGCTGGCAACTCTTGTTTCTAGCACGACCTCCATATCTAGTGTTCTAATAGGAATATGTTAATAGTGTTCCTATCTATAGGCCTTTGACTTCCATCATGGAAAAGCAAACATTCCATCTGAAATGTTTTGGTGGATAAAAAATTTAATGTTTACAATGCATTTAACAGACTGAGCTACTGACTCACTGTTACAGGGGGTGTACTTTTCAATATATAATGGAACACCATTATTCTGCATATGGCTTTATAGTAGGGATGTATTTCCTGTTAGAGACCTCACTTACATCCATAATTATGTGCCTGGCCTTATAGTGAAGTATACATATACCAGACTCCAAGTTACTTTCCCATTTTTCTATTACTCGTTTATAAAATTTGCATGACGTGGCATGATGCGCAGCATTGCTTAAACACGCTTAATGACGAGAAAATGGCAGTTATTATGTTTTGCTTAAAGCACCTGTGTTAATTAACAGCTGCGTGGCTTGACAGGTTGACGCACTAGTCTGCAGGTGCGATGGTCCTGGGCCTAAAATAGGGTGCAGGTGTACTTTTTGAACATGATTAATCTTATTTGACATAGATATATCAATATAGTATCATTTAACTTAGCTTAGCAATGCTGCATCGTGCAAAAAATGTTTAAACAAATGAAAAATTGGGTAGAAAGGATATTGGTGAAATGGGGTGTAAGCAGGGGGGAAAACATAGTGAAAGGCAGGGAGGGATGTGCTGGAAGGTGTAGGAAAGAACCATAGCTATCTATTTCTTCTACAGCAACAACTGTGCACTTTAACAGATTTGTTAACTGAATTTGGACTGTCACCCCCAGAAAGAGGGGTGAGGACAATGTACGTGCATTGTCAAGCCAATTGGACCAAATTAAGTATGCTCAGTGGACACCTGTGTGAAATGGAGAGCTATGTATGGGACGATATATATATATATTTTGGGTCTATATCATAACATCGAAGTTCTCTAATATCGAATGTTATTATATCGAACCCTAAATACCAAAGTGTGAAAACATTGAACAGTCAGAATAGCGAATTTATTCCCAGTGAAAAAATTTGCTATTCCGAGAAACATACACACAGCACAAACACACACAAAAAACAGCCATCCACACACATACACTTAAAATCCTACACCTAAACTAAACTTTACATACAGTACTAGCTATCCATTTACCTTAATCCAATCCTAACCCTAAGGTCCGTCACTATCGCACACTCACCTCACCCGTGCCCTAACCCTAACTTACCTAACTCGCCCCCTAACCCTAACCTACACACAATCGCACACTTACCTGAACCAGCACCCTAACACTAATGTCCACACAACCGCACACTTACCTGACCCGCTCCCTAATCCTAACTCACCTAACCCACCCCCTAACCCTAACCTACACACAATCGCAAATTTACCTGAACCCGACCCGTAATGCTCCAACATATCGAACACTGAAAACAGCGAAGCCACAGCAATGGCCCATGGAATTCTTTCCCTGGGAAAGAATTTGGTGTCCTGCACCTTCGCTGTTTTCAGTGTTCGACATTACGGGTTCAATATTATAACATTCAATGTTAGAGAACTTCGATGTTATAATATAGACCCATATATTTTTTGGTGGGGGGGATTTTTTTTTTTTTTTTTTTAAGTTGAGAGTGTAATGTTGGGGAAGGGATATAGGCACATGTGGGGGAGGTAAGTTGGGAAGGTGAGGAAGCTTTTGCAAACAGACAAGACAGCAGACAGGGTTGTTGTGTGACACAAGAGGGGGGTGAACACTTTGGTTGGAGAGGGTGTTGTAGAATCCCAGTCCCATGGACATCAGACATGGTAGCAATGTGACTCAAGTCCTCATCCATGGTACTGCCAGCACCGTACCTTCACTGCTTCTGTGGAGGCAGTGGTTGACGCTGATACCTGGGGCAAGGCTGCCCCACCAGGATGGACAGCATGCTCTCCATCTGGCATAGGCATGCACCAAGACATTGGCCCAGCAGCCCATGCACCATGCCTGGCACTTCCTCACAGGTGACATAATCACCCCCTCTAGTTCCACTCCCAAAGGGGGACCACCCCTAGACTGTGGGGAAGAACTACCCAATGGCCCAGGTAGTGCAGAGACAGAAGAGGAGGTGCTACCAGGCTGCAGCCCAGATGTGCTGCCCCCAGTGCAGTGGTCGGGAGAGCCAAGGAAGGTGGATCATCTGGAACACTTGTTGCACTGTAGTAAATTAAATATAAACATAAGGTAAAATAAACATAACCATGCAAATGTTATTATTAACATAATATAAGTTAATAATAATTAATCAAAAGAAATAGAAAGGAAAATAATGAGGAACATAATAATAAATAACGTAAATGAAAGTATTTTAACAGCAAAGCTATATGAAATTATACATAAGGCCAACATAAGAGGTAGTTATAAATAATATATTAATATCAAATCATAATAATAAATATAATTAATAAATTAAAGAAGAGAAAGGGTGAGAGAGGAAAAAAAATTAGTAACTTCGCAGGTCATATTACTACACAGACTTCTACTACATACTTCTACATATGTAAGATTTCAATTGTGAGTACAGTGACCGCAAATATTGTATAGATGCTGCACATACACAGCTCTCAACCACTTAGCATGGGAAATTATCGGCCAAGCCCTAACAAATTGTGGTACAAAGGCACAACTTCAGAAAACATTTTTACAGAGTGTGTTCAGACATTGGTACCAAGGTGTTCTACTAACGGATTTGCCATTAAATTGCAGCCCAAGTAATGTCATATATCTGCTAATCAAGGACTAGACGCATGGGGCAGTAGTCATTACATTCTGCAACAATCCTGACAGTTGAGGTATGTTCCTGTACACTAACTAGACTTGACAGCTGATCATTTCTCAGCTGGCTGCCATGGGTCACATGCAGTGACTACAGGAATATTGTGCACTTTATTTGAATATAATGAATTCTGAAAACACCATCTCCTTTAAGATTTTTATTGCAACATTTTGTGTGAAATCGTACAGTTACACACATGCATAGCTGTGTGTGGTATCAGATTGGAAACCAAAAGCAGTGATCACAAGAATAATGAGCATTTTATTTGAAAACATTAGTTATCAAGGCACCATCTCCTTTTACACTGTATTGCTTAATATCACTTGAAATCTGGTAGTTACACACATGTATGGCTATACAGGATGTCTGTTAACCTAACCATATACCCTGTTAGTTTACTGACTGTATCCACAGCATATTTTGGGAAACATTATCAGAACTGAAGCTTGACACTTAATCTGGGCATTGCACTACATATATTTCTGAAATTTGTTGCTGCATTATTTATTCGTTAATATGTAACAGTTGAATGGTGTTGGATTAGAACACACATGCAGTAAATACCAGAATAATAAACACTTTTTTTGTAAAGATTACCTATCAAAGCACAATCTCCTTTTAAACTTTATTGATAATGTTTCTTAAAATCTGACATTTAGGCACATGGATAGCTGTCCAGGACTTCAGTTAACTTACCCATATACCATATTAATTTACAAAGTGGAATATACAACATTATTTCAGACAAAATGAGCAGAGCACAGGCTTGAACCTTACTCTGGGTATTGCCCTACATTTATTTCAGACATTTGTTGCTGCATTCTTTATTCATTTATATTTAACAGTTGACTGGTGTCAGATTAGAACACACATGCAGTGAATACAGGAATAGTGAACACTTTATATGAAAACATTACTTATCAAAGCACCATCATACTTGAAAATGTATTGATTAATGTTGCTTCAGCTGTGGTATGTAGACCGTGGGTAGCTGTCTAGGACTTCTGTTAACCAATCCATATACTCTGTTAAATTATTGAGTGAAATCTACAGCTAATTTCATGAGCAGACCAGAACAGTGACTCTTAATCTGGGTAGACCCCAACATTACCTGATGTTTGGAAGCTATACTACACAGTACTGCATGCTTACTTGCTTTAACTTGCTTTACCATTTCAGGTAGACAGTGACAGATGATGTTCCAGGTATGTCATATCTGACTGTTAAGACTGCAAACCCTGTAATTACTTTATTGTATAAATATGTTATGCATTAAGTTATTACCTTGGTGTTTTTCTACTTACCACACAATTGCCTCATCCTGGCCAAGCGCCTTCATGGGACTGGACATTGCGAGCCCTCTTCTGCAGCTGTGGTAAGAGAAGCAAACCTGTTATGCATAACAGTTTTGCACAGATTCAGCATGTATATTTCTAAATTGCTGGCAAACATACTCATATATCTGTGGGGTGTGCCCAGCCCTAGCCTCTTGGACCCAGACGTCCAAGGCTCCCCTCTTCCTACGCCTCAGGTTGTCAGGTAGGGGCACCGCGTCTATATCCCATAATCGAAAGTATACTTAATCAAATCAATAAATATGGAACTTTATTGATCGATTAAGTAAAACATCGAATAACGTAAAAAAAAATTAAAAAAAAAACTAAATGGCATAGGGAAGGGGGCAAGCCCCCCTGCACCCCCCACATCCCCCTACTTAAATATACCAACTCCGAGACCACACTACATTGAGGTAAACAGAAATCTCCCCTTACAGGGATTTCCATTTACTTGCATGATGTTCTTCACTTTCAATATTGTCGTGCCGACAATATCAGACTCGCTATTGTCAGCTTACAACAAAGTGAAGTAGACCCAGGGGCACCAGCGTAGGGGATACCAGAAGCACTTAGACTCTGTGCCCTGGTAGTCTCCCTGCAGCAGCTGGGGTTCATAATTCTTAATCAGGAGTCCATCAAAAACTCTGGACCCCTGCACTCCCCACTTTTGTGCATGAAAGCACACACCTTCACCAACATCACCAGGCATATCCACAGCCAAGTTAAGACTCCAGAGAATGATGTGAAATTCCCACCTATTGGCCTTTAAACAGGCTGCATTCCCACCCTTGCATGTCATGCTGTAACTTTCAAAAAAGTGCTGCGCTGCTTAGCATAGTGTAAACATGCACAATGTGTAAGCGAAGTTTAGCAATGTGCAAATGGGAACAGACCATTGACCATGTTGCAATTTCATGAAGTAAAATCTGTTGTTCACCTTTAGGTCCAGGTTAATGGGTCAAAAGGTATTGTTCTGTGCTTACTAATTGCCCAGAATTTTTCTGGACAGTCGATAAGTACAGTACAGCCTCTACAATGCTACCTACATGGATTCAATATCCGTGTTACTGTGATCTCCCTCAGCAGCACACCATAATTAATATGTATGCCGCACTGCCAAGGAGGAACCATGACCATGTACACAGACACAATCCATGTAGGCTCTACACGGAGGCTACAAGGATTTTATTGAATCCTGGGGTTTGACTCTGTGGATCCTAATAGAGAGGTGTGAGTTCTTGGAGAATTAGGAACACTGGGTCACCTTTTTGTGCTTCCTGAGTAATGTGGGGCAGAAAAAGTAACAGCAGTTAGAACTAAATATAAACTTCAACTGACCAATCAATGACGACACAACTCTGAAACATGAATAAATCTTGTGCAATATGGGAAGATATCTTAGGAGCATAATTGCCCCAATCAGAAAACAGATATATAATTTATAGAGGTGCATTCACTATGTAAAATAAAATGATGCACAGAGTTTTTTGAAGCATATTAAGCAAACAAGCAGGAGGCTGAAAGCTAAAAAAATTGCAAGTTATGGAAAGCAATCTTATATTTCTTTTAGAATACATAAATAAATAATATGCTGATAAGTGCCCCAAGTCAGCACCAGGGCAGGTACCCTGCTCACCCCACTCTTCATACTACTCTGTCATCAGTGAAGTATTTCCTTAAGTGATAAGCAACACCTTAATGTTAATATTCCTAAATTATGGTTCAATGCTTGTAATATTTAAAGATGAGGTTTGGATCAATATTTCCCTAAAAATATATGTCAGTAGGTCTTTTAATCTACTTATGACTTCATCTTTTTCCTTGCATAGCTTTTATTTTCTTTCAGATGTATCCATTCACTACCCAGTAGTGCCCCCTCTCCCATTATCACCTTCAAGGTTGGCTTACATTTTGGCTTTGGGCTTAAGATATGAAAAATTAGGAGAGGGATAGGTGAGAAAGAAGGCAACACAACCATACTGCAGGCACTTAAACTTTTTTTGCTGAAGTTTGTGTGTAACCTGAAAGTGACTACATGTAACCCACTAATAGCCAAACACAGTGTTTCCCACCTATGATGTGCAAGGCATCTGTGCTGTCTAGCCTTTCTGCTCTTTTTCTTCTTCTGGTGGCTCATTGACAGTTTCCTGACCCTCACTAGTTGTCCCAGTTACATTTTTAATAACCTGTACCACAAGAGTACAGCACGGGAGCCAAGGAACTCCATCTTCTGCCATCCAGATCCTCTGATACACAGGTCACTAGTTAAACATGGGTTGCTAGTGGCAGCATCACCTTATTCCTTCACCATAAGGCAGCCTATTCTTGTGAATTTCTATTCATGACATGTGGAGCATAAGAGACTACATTAATTTCATGTTAATGATCTTAAATATAAACTTCCATCCTCCGTGTGCAAACAAATAAATAATTGGAAACCACATGTGATCCAAAACAAAACTGAGATGCTATTAGTAGGAAAAGGGAGAAATTTAAGTTTTGGTGGGCATTTGAAAGACATGCATTAATGGGCGTGCCTTAGTTGAAGGTTGGACGTCGAGCTGGCAACTCGGCATTTGTGAAAATCTACTGCCAATGATTAGCGGACCAGAGTTCCGTTGTGGCAACCCCCTAACCGGGAAAAGCCGAAAGACAAACAACAACAACAACAACTACTGCAGATTTACTTTTACCATGTACTGCTACTGTATGTATTTACACAGCATTCAATCAATAGGCAGTAACTTATAGGTCTGAAAACATAATCATGGCTACACAGGTAAAAACCACTCTCTCCAAAGCCAAGAACACAGCATCCATGGAACCTGGCAACATCCCAGGTTGCATTCTACACAAACTGCAGAATGAACTGGCACCCTACTGAAGCACCATGTTCACTCATAGCCTCACCTCAGGCTTTGTGCCCACTGAATGGCACACATCAATGGTTATCCCACTCCACAAAGGGGGGGGGCACCATAGTCCCCGGGAACTACCACCCCATTAGCCTAACAAGCCTGGTCTGCAAGGCCATGGAAGGTATCATCATAGATCTTATACACAAAGACATTGGTAATCTCCAAACTCTAGACCCCACCCAGTTCGGGTTTGTAAAAGGCAGATCATGTCTCCTAAATCTGATAGACTTCTTTGAAGCAGTCACCAAAGATGTAGACAAGGGTAAGGTGGTTCACACAGCCTATCTAGATCTCGCCAAGGCTTTTGACATCATCCCCCTCTCTGGAATTATAGATAAACTCTATAAACTAGGTATAAATCCTTATGTCACAAGATGGGTTGCCAACTGGCTCACTGACAGAACCCACACTGTGAAAGTAGCAGAATCCAAATCCGACTTCAGACCAGTGACAAGTGGAGCACCATAGGGTTCAGTCCTGAGTCCTCTCCTGTTTGGTATCTACTTTTCTGAAGTACAGGCTAATAGAGAAGGTCCTTGGCTAACTAAGTTTGCAGATGACTGCAAACAAAGAGCCATAATCGAAACTCCTAACGATGTGGACATCCTACAAAAGAGCCTCACGGAGACAGATGCCTGGTGTCAAAGCCATGGCATCAAGCTCAATGCCAAAAAGTGCATTGTCATTCCCTTTGGTAAAAACTCTGTACCTATGAACTACCACATAGGTGGTAGTCTACTTAACACCGTAAGTGTGATAAGAGACCTTGGGACACAGGTGGACAGTAGTCTCTCCTTTTATAATCACATCGTCACAGTAGTAAGGAAATCCTTCTATGTGGCACACCTCATCACAAAAGGTTTCTCATCCAGGAAAAAAGAGGTCATTGTCCTCCTCAACCCATCACTCATTAGACCCATTATAGAGTACAATGCCCCTTTTGGTATGTACCTCACAAGACATCTACAACAACTGGAAAGGCCGCAGAAATACCTCACAAAGAGGATTGTCCTGGTCCCCTTCAATAACACACATCACACCAAATGACATTTGACAACTTTTATTAAATTTCCATAACATAGCTTTGATCACCAGCTTTATTAATTACAACTATTCATGTTGTTCTGAGAGACTGCCTTACATATTATCTGCAATTATACAGAGCTGAGTATATATTGTTTTGCTTATATAGTTTAATTGTTGCTTAGATGTGTGTTGAAACTGTTGTCTCACTGTTCTGAAAGACTGATCGGCAAATATACAGAGCTGAGAATATTTTTTTGGTTTTAAAGTTTGTACTGTTAGTTTTTGCTTAGATCTCTGTTGAAACTGTTTTGTCTCACCCACCCTCCCTATTTTTGGTTTGTAGTTTAAATTTGGCGGCTTTTGCAGTTGCCCGCCCCACTGTAGATTTGATCTGGGACACTCCCCCGTCCCATCTCTTTACCACATTCTATCTAATAAACTCTTTCTGCACTTGCTTTTAGTCCTTTTTAATTTAATTGCATTTTTAAACTGTGTTTGGTCTAATATTGCTGCATACTCAAGTGTGCAAGCTTGCACTGCATGTGAATTGCTTTTTACTACTGTTTTTGCTACTTTTCTGTAAAAAAAAAAATAAAATAAAATAAAACTGTAAGCCTGTTTCCTACCTTTCCTGTAACTAGTGTTCCAGATACAGATTTGCTGTATCTAGGACTGTATGTAAGCTCCTGAGTCCCCCAAGCCTTTCTGTGTTGGAGAGAAGCCTTCTAGCTTATCAGTGGGAGTGGTAAGCACTAGGTAACCTGTTTACCACATAAGTAGTGGTTCTGGCCCAGAATTTGTAGTTATTGGCCGTCTGGGCAATCTCTTCCATCTCTCTCAACTTTCTGATTTGAAAGCCTGTATTTGCACTTGTTTCTGTCTTGTAACTTATCTAGTGCAGATACAGATTCTTAGTTTTAGCACTTAAATTTGCTTGTTCATGCTCAGCACTTGTTCAGAACTTGTAAGCACTAAATAAGCTACTAATTACTATAGCACTCTATCTTCCTCATTACCTAGAGGAAAACAGTTTTTGTACTTACTTTTCTCACTTGCTTAGAGAAAAACAGCTTTTGTATTCACTTTCCTCACTTATCTAGAGGAAAAACCCTGCAACTCTCTTTTTGCGTGGTCTTGCGCACAGAGCAGCGTCGGGCAGTGCCGGTTAGCTGGGGTATTCTAGTCTCAGCCCCACAAAGTCTGCGCTGTAAATTTTCCCTTAGAACTAGGCAAGCCTCAACTCAAGTGCTTCAGATCAGCTGTTCTTATTGTAGCACTTGCTAAACAGAAATCAGCACTTGTCCTAATCTCCTAGACAGCACTATTATTCTCCAAATTTCCTAGACAGCACTATTATAATATAGCATAAGACCCTCGATCGTCCACAGGACTTAAGTTCAATTTACTCTTCAAAGCATGTCCAGAGGTCAGCTTCAGTTGTACTCTCCAGTTCATCTGGTGGAATTGGGCATGCTGAGGCAGTGTCACAACTGCCTCATGTATACAGACAACCCTCTCCTCTTACCTCTAGACACAAACACTTGTGAGAGATGCAAATACACAGCCAGACTAGAGGCTAAGCACTCTCAACCCATGACTGTAACAGACAGTCAAGAGGATAAGGGACACACTTGCATCACACCACCTGTCACACATGAATCTACAAAACAAGCACCAACAAAACATACTCATAAATACACAAAAACATATTCGGAGGCACTAGGTACCAATCTGAAAAAGAAACAGTGCCCTCCAAAGCAGACAAGCAAGCAACCTGCACCCCCAAACACAAGCCAGAAAACACATAATTTACCTCAGCAGTGTGCCTCACAACAGCCCTTAAGGCAAAACACCATACCTAACACGCTAGTAATAGGAGACTCTATACTAAGGCACACAGATGTTCCACTCACCAGGCTGAACAAGGAGAAGGTTACTGTCAGCTGCCTCTCGGGTGCTCGGATCCGCCACATAACACAGGCACTTAGGTCACTCCAGAACAAGTACAAGTATGATGCTGTTATTGTACATGTTGGTGTGAATGATCTAAGACGTACCTCCCTGGACTACATGAAAAGAGACATTGAGGGGCTCTCAGATCATGTAGCCTAAGCTGGTATGACCCTGACCATGAGTAGCATACTACCTTCACCTAGAATGATACCACAATACAAAGACAAAATGATCAATTTCAACAATTGGTTAAGCTTCTGGTGTCATTCTAAGGGGATCCAGTGTCTGTCTGCCTGGGATGACATGATAGACAAGCCTCGCTGTTTTGCCAGAGATGGGTTGCATCTGTCACCCCTAGGTTTTTGAATACTGGCCAAGGCTCTTGCCGTCCCCATAGTGCCTTTTTTAGGCAAGGCTCAAAGGACAAACCAACCACCATAACCAGCACAGGTAACCAAAAACTAAGGGTAATGCTACTCAATGCCAGAAGTCTCAAAATGCATACACTCGAGGCTCTTCTCAGCATGGAGAAAATCGATGTTTGTGCAGTGACAGAAACCTGGATCAAGGCTCAAGAGAGCACCCCAGCACTGCCAGGTTACAATTCATATCATACCTTCTGGCCTCAGTTACCAGATCGCAGTACAAAGGGCGGAGGTGTACCCATATTCATCAGGTTAGTAGCGCAGCATGATGCCCCAGAGATCATCCATGCGCAACTATCAGCAGGCAAAACCACATTTCAAGTCATAGCCAGTTATAGATCACCCACCATGTCCCAAGATGCTCACTCTGCATTCCTTGAGACATTGGAAAATATAAAGGTCCTACCCAACACCATAATCTTGGGTGATTTCAACTACCCTGGTATAGACTGGGTGAACTACCAATGTTCTAACTTCTATGCTCAGCGATTCATAGAATTTATAAATTCAAATGCCCTTGAAAAACTAGTATGTTCCCCCACTAGAGGGGACAACATATTGGATTTTATCATCACAGATATGAGCGCCCATTGTACCACACCCATTATCACCCCCTCCTTGGTCAGATCCGACCACAAACTGATAACCCTGGACATCCTCACTCCTCCACCTCCCCCAATCAAAGAAACCATAGTCAAAAACCTTTCCAAAGCAAACTTCAAACTACTTGCATCCAAAGTGGAAAGCTTCACTATTCCCTTGCAGAAGGATAATGATATCCAGGATGCGGAATCCTACACCAAGGCACTCTATATGCATCTTCAGGATTGCATGGACCGTGTTATCCCAAATAAAACCAAGACTCCTTCCTCAAGCAAGAAGAAACCAGTCTGGTGGACCCCGGCCATAAGCAAACTTTACAATAAAAGGAGGAGACTTATACAAAAAGGGCCAAATCTCAAGTAGAAAAATCATCCCTGATCAGCATTAGTAAGAAATTGAGGGCCCTCATCAAGTCAACTAAAGCTAATTTTGAAAAGAAAGTTGCCAAGGATGCCAAGGATAACCATAAGGCCTTCTATGGCTACATCAAAAACCTAAATGGCAATGCTCAGGTCTGTTCTGAGCTAGTACAAAATGGAACAAAATACATTGACCCTTCTGACATTGCCAACATCTTGGCTGACAGGTTCAGTGCAAATTTCTCCCCCCCTCCTCACCACCTACAGAGCCTATTACCATTCTAGGGGATTGTGTAAGTCCAATTATTACTGATACATTGGTTAAAAAGGCTCTATCTAAAGCTAAAAACACTGCCTCCATGGGACCAGATGATGTCCCAGGCTGTGTCATACGCGAGCTCCAAAAGGAATTAACCCCGCATCTTAATACCCTGTTCAGTCTCAGCCTCTCCACAGGATATGTGCCCATAGAATGGCACATGGCAATGGTGGTCCTGCTACACAAGGGTGGGGCCACAACTGACCCTGGGAACTACCGACCAATAAGCCTGACCAGTCTGATCTGTAAGGCTATGGAGTGAATCATTGTGGAACTCATAAATGGAGAGACTGGGAACCTCCAGTCGCTGGACTCCACACAGTTCAGCTTCGTCAAGGGCAGATTATGCCTCCTGAACCTGGTGGATTTCTTTGAGACAGTTACTCAGGCTATAGATAAGGGAAAGGAGGAACACATGGCTTACCTTGACCTTGCTAAAGCATTTAACATCATTCCCCATTCAGGTATTATTGATAAGCTCACCAGCCTGGGCATAAACCCTTACGTCACAAGATGGATCGCAAACTGGCTCTCAGACAGATCCCATAAAGTAAGAGTAGCGGGATCTATGTCCGAATCCAGACCAGTAACGAGTGGTGTGCCTCAGGGCTCTGTCCTGGGGCCCCTCCTGTTTGGCATATACTTCTCAGAAGTACAGGCAAGCACGAAAGGGCTGTGGCTGACTAAGTTTGCGGACGACTGCAAACTGGGTGCTACAATAGAGTCTCCGGCCAACATGGAGATCCTCCAGAAGGGTCTAAATGAGACTGATGCATGGTGTCAAAGCCATGGTCTCAAGCTAAATGCAAAAAAATGCATAGTAATCCCCTTTGGAAAAACAGAGTACCCGCAAACTACAACATAGGAGGTAATCCCCTGAAATCTGAAGAAGAAATAAGGGATCTAGGGACCCAAGTAGATAGTCAGCTTTCCTTTGATAACCATGTTGCCAAAGTAGTTAGAAAATCCTTCTATGTGACCCATCTGATCATGAAAGGGTTCGCATCAAGATCTAAGGATGTAATGGTGCCCCTCTACTCTTCCCTCATCAGACCCATTATTGAGTACAATGCACCAAATGGAATGTACCTGACTAGACATCTCCAGCAGCTGGAGAGACCACAAAGGTACCTAACCAAGAGGATTACTGGTCTCAAACAGTTGCCCTATGCAGCACGATTGAAAAAGCTAAGACTGTTCTCTGTTGCATACCGCTTTCTCAGAGGTGATCTCTGTCTAACGTACAGAGACATGTCCAACCCAGAATTGTTGAACATGCTCCATCTTAGCAAAACCAAATCTACTTGAGCTACACGCTCTAGGGATATAAACCTCAACACAACAATGAATAGAACATACTGGAGGGATAGATTCCCTTTGCAGAGACTTCCCTTACTATGGAGCAGGGTCCTGATCTACATAAGACAGAGCCCCTCACTATCACTCTTCAAGAGGAACCTTGATGAGTGGGTGGGTAACAGAAAGTTCACACCGGGGATCACACCAGCTACTACTAGATAGGGGCCAAGGGTACTAGCTGCTAGTACAAGGGTCTAGGGAACTACTAAAGGGGCGGTGAATACAGCACAACGTGGCTGGGCTAATACATGCCTACAGGCAGATAGCCCAGTACCAACCTATGAACCTATGAACCTATATAATTGATTCTAAATACAGCATAACATCTGTGTAATGTTAATCAGGGCAGCGTACTGACTCACCCTGCCCCAGTAAGCAGCGTCCAAACCTCTACTCACTTACTTTACTTATGAAGCAGCAGCCCCTCTCACGTCATACACCATTCATTGTAATGTTAATCAGGGCAGCGTACCTACTCACCCTGCCTAACAAGCAGGGTCCATACCTCTGCTCGCTTACTTTACTTATGAAGCAGCATCCCAACTCACGTCATACACCATCCATTGAATTACCTTCCACCAAATAAGCACCATCCTTACCTCAGCTTGCTTATCTATACAGCAAGCTTCCTCCAACTACTCATTTCCTTTGCCCAGATCCTTGAAATGAACATCCAGACATCAAAGGGGGAACAGAAGAGGGCAAGCCTATCCCTCTTCTCTGCCAACCAGCCTGACCAGGCTGTTCCCCCTACCTTCTACCCAAAATTGTTCAATCCACTTCCCATAAAGGGAAGGGTCAAGCCAAACATCATTTGGTGTACCCATCATGTGTAAAGCACCTTAGAATACCGTCATAAACCCCTTTGCCATGTCATCACTGAAACACACCCAATGAAGCTAAATAAAGTAGGATTACCATGACCCCATTGTAACACCGGAACATCCACACCAAGAGAACACATACCCTCTTAGCCTGCTGCCTTCAAAGCTGAAATCATGGCTCAACCTGAATGTATTGACAGCCTATAACCACAACAAAACCACAAACTATAACCCCTTGAACTCAAGACGGCACCCAGTGAAACTAGTAGCAAGTCTCACACCCAAGACCCTGTTAACCGTAGCATATCACCTTAGCCCAGCCACTACCCAGTTCTATATGTGCAACAGCTCCATTACCATAGGGAACAGTCTGACTCCAACTTTAATGTCCTACCTTAGTTGGCAGAAAACCAGCACCCCTTGACCTACTTCCCGAAAACCCGCCTATGCAATGAAATACTCTACATACCCAGCCATAAACACCCCAATTCACTCATTACAAAACCATTCTTAACCCCTGTTTGGCCCTCGCCTTTGCCCTGGAGACCTCTTTCCTTATATTACCTATACCACTCGTAGGCAATTAATACCTGTCCTACCGCAGCCTTATCCTGCAAGCAAGCTTCCTTTAAACCTCCTAACTCCCCTGTAACAACGCACCCAGTTTTAAAACTACCCCACCAACCACCTACCTACCATGCTTCTTAAAACTCTACTCACAAAATTCACCCAAACACCAAGTAAAATGATCCCTGTGGTATTCTGTAAAACCTTAACCTGTTATGTAACATTAACACTACCTACTCAAGGGGCAAATTTGTGATGTCAAAGACACCACCCATTAGGAACAAACTCCAGCATCCTATCAAACACCTCATTGGTCCTCCCCTAAATAGGGTTCAACCACTGAATGAGTAAATACAACCACCCCAAGGTTCTTAAGGAAGCAAGGGTTGAACTTCGCTGGCTTGCAAGAGCCATAGGAGTTTAGCCTAATAAGCCCTGCCCTCCTATGAATGTCGTGACTACTCATCCCATGGGATCCCCCACACTCCCCATAACCATCCCCACCCATTACCCCCTTGGCCCCCCTACCTACCTCTTCCTTACTTGCTTCCTATACCAATGCAATAATCAGCTCCCACTTATTGAACACAGATCTCTAATATGTCTTAATAAGGTGATTACTCAGACCCCCTTTGAGCCCCATTCAGGTGGCAAAACATCAGAAATATCAAAAATGTTACCTTTCAGATCCCCTTTCAAGTCACTGCATGATGCCTTCTGCCCTCCAGCAATTTTAGGCAATAACTGTTGCCACCTTGAGCTCCCCATGTGTAGCATCTTTGCTCGCCACTGCTTCCATCATCTTCAAATTCACTGTGTATCGCAACCCCTGGTACTCCTGCAAGAAAGAAAAGGACATGTAAAACATCAGAAATACATAACACACATTCCAAATAACACATTCCAAGACCTCTTCAAGGACAACTGTGCTTCACATGAATGGGGAGCCTGTCCCACAGATGGAGTAGCCTAAACATCCAAAATGCATAACACATTCCAAGACATCTTCAAGGACAACCTATCCTGCCAACCCGGGAAGAAATGTACCACCGACACTCCAATCGGAATGAGATGTGACTGACAATATTCTTACCTAAACGCAAATACCACAAAGTTTGAACTTCAATTGCCTGTCATTATTGCAAACTTCAGCCTGTAATGGTTTTCCCCTAAACCTGGTACCATATGCTAAACCAATATGCACAGTCTCTGCAGAATAAAACTAATAATTCTGCATTAATGAATCAAGGAATGATTACCAATACAGCAGGAGCCGCTGGCCAGACAACTTTGCCTTACTGTGCTTGCAGGACACATTGACCTCATTTTGACCTCCCTTAGTTATCTCTATCATCGAGAATGCCTCTCTCCTCTGACCTCACTGACTACAGTTCTGACCCACCTGAATGACTAAGAATGCCGTGCTGTTGTGGCATAGACCTCCCGAATACACAAAATCCACTAAAACTCTCACCAAACCTACCCCTACCACCAACAAAACAGCGTCCGAAACTGCAAAAATTGAGCCATTAGTAAGTGCCCCTCCTTTTCATATCCTGCTGAGGGAAGGAAAATAATCCAGGAATCACCCCTGTCCCTCCTAAGTGTAAGAGAAGTAAAGACAAGGAAGTAAATAGGTATCTGCAGCATGGCTGGGATTACCAAGTCCCCTTAGTGTCATTTGCCTGATAATCATCTATACCCTGCTGTAATGGTTAAATATTGACTGTGTTGAGCCTGCATACCCACACAACACTACATAATTAAAATCTGGACACTCCAAAAACACCCATAAATTTGGATAACCAAGAGTTACCCATTAACACCCCCAGTCCACCATTCCAACCCCTACCTTGCTTACAACCGACAGCAAACCCGAGAAGTACCCCCCCGCTAGCATAGCTGTGTTTGTTCCATAAATGCTGACAGCACGCTTTGTCATTTAGCGACTTCCATCATCATTAGGTAGAGCCTTTACTCCTTCCACCATCATGACTGTACTGCCATCCCTAAGATAAAATGAGCCAGCTAGCCAACAATACATACTAACACAATCTGCCAGATAAGTGAGTTCTGACTTCATAACGCGTTGAGAGGTATGCCTGATGGTCTGTAGGAATTCTTACCCTTATTGCTCTAATTAAAATACCCCCAACCCACAGCCCGGCTACAGTCAGCTTTCCTGCATTACAGTGGCAGCTGCTACCAGACTCAGATGAGTGTGTTCCGAGAGCGGCCATGCCTACGAGCCCTCGAAACCCACCCTCACCAGGTACGACAAGCAGCCAGGCAGAAACTGCGAACTGCCCAGGCAAACCACCAAAGCACCATGAAAAACCCACGAAAGTGCGAACCAAGAAAGTCCCAAAGATGTGTAAATACAACAAAAAGGCCAGTAAAAGTAAAATCACCAGCTTGCACTTTATTAACACAACTTCTGAAGTCTCTAGCACTTCGCAAATATATAAGATCTGAAACTGCAAACTTGTCAAACGTGAATTAGCCAACCTTCCTCAGATGCTAACAACTTGAAACTCAAATTGGATAGTTCCACAGGTTTGAGCCCACCTTTATAGCTTGAGTAATGTACTAGCATTTTGGAAGAACAACTAGAGCTCTCAACATACCATTCCCAAACTGAGAAACCCTGCCTGTCATAAATGGGCAACATGTGGAACACTTACTAATGGCTTGTGAACAACTTCACTAAGGAGCTAATAGGATGTCTAAAATGTGATAATTTAACTTTAATGAAATTCACACCAAAATGTGATTGCTTAACCCAACTACACTAGCCTAAACCTCCTAAGCCCCTCCCCATCATTATCTCATTTCCTCCCAACCATCCCTGCCTCCACTTAACCCTTTCACCTCCCCAACCCACTTAACTCCCCCTAATATTAACCTAACCCCTCCATGAAGATGTCCCAGCACAACTTAGTTTGTTGCCAAACTTCATTTACTGGCCTCAAACAGATGCCCTACGCAGACCGTCTCAAAAAACTCCAGCTTTACTCTGTCACATATCGCCTACTCAGTGGCATTCTCTGCCTAACATGCAAAGCTATGTCAAACCCAGAGCTGTTGGACATGCTCCACTTAAAAAATTCCCAATCCCTCCGAGCTACACACACTAGGGACCTAAACCTTGTCACCAGAATAAACAGAACATGCTGGAGGAATAGATTCCTGTCCCAGAGACTTCCCATACTCTGGAACAAACTACCTATCTATATCAAACAAAGCTCCTCATTAGCACTCTTCAAGAAAAATCTTGATGATTGGATGGGAAATAGAAAATTCACCCTGGGGATCACCTCTGTGGCTCTGCTTGACAGGAGCACAGGAAAATAATTTTCTTGGGTGGCGAAAGCCAGGGTACCTTTTTGGCTAGGTTTATATAGGCCCTAGGGCCAATATGAACCTATGAACCTATAAGATCTGTTAAAACTGAAACACAGACATATTCAGAAACACAAGTCATTTAAAAAGTTTAAAAGTACTTTAAACTGTCTATTAACCCACAGTTCAGCTGCATAAACTCCTACAGATAACTGGTTAATGCCAAACACAGGCTGTGGACATGACACTAAACAAATATGGATAATCAATCATTCAAGATAGGAAGTGTTTTAAACAATGTGCTAATAGAGTACAAATGGCACATAAAACAAAGATCAAACATGTAAAAAACTCCATTAGTATAAAAAGCTCAACATCAGAAAACACATAGATATTTTTCAAGCAGACTTCTTCACGTACAGTGACTTTGTGATTCACTCTTCCCACAGTAGGTGCAAAGTATTAATATTCAGGAAGCAGCAAGAGTTACATAGTAGTTACAGCATAGGTAGCTACTTAACAGTGAGCAAAAAAGTGACGTTCTAGAAATGACTTTAAAGTTTTGGGAGTTGCATAAAATTTAGCTCATTTCAAGGGATTAGACTGAATACAGATCTAGGGTGTACAAACAGCAAGTTATAGAAAACCAAATACCGAGCCACGGAAAATGAGACAATTTCTGATTCAAAGATGGGGGGTTACTTTGGTGAGGCCTTGTGTAGGGCAATGCCATGTAGTATATAGTGAGGGAGATGTTGTTCTGTATCTTTATGTCATCAGCACTATGATGTCACCATAAAGCACCAGCAGGCAAAATCTTCACAGAATATTTTATTGCAGCAATAAAGGTAATCCAAAACATAAAACACATTAACGATAAAATCATCCACAATACGTTTTCATCTCTTACTTCATCAGATGTTATCACAATGCATCAATCTTGTTTAAATACCCTTCCGTATTTTAAATCAACCAATAAAAAGTGGCTGCATATATTAAAAACCTGTACTTTAAAACAAAATTAATTTCATATATAATTTAATATATTAATACATTTTAACCTCAAAATCACGTTCATAATTCCAGTGTATTAAAATCTTTAAATAATTTAATTTCTTCTAAAATATATAAGTGAATTAATGAAATGTTAATAAATCTTTCTTTATTATAGCTCCTGCTAGTGTTAAGTATTAATAACTAGATAAAAAACTATAAATAATGCAAATAAATTAAAATATTGTTAAAACATTGTTATTACTATCATATATATAAAATCTATTATTAACATCTAATTATTATAGCCTAGCTGCCCTTAATTTAAGAACTGGGGCTAGAGAAACTGCATCATTTAGTCCAGGGAATCTACTGGCTTCCAAGTATATTTGCCAGTATAATTCCCTGTATTCTTTTTTTTTTCAATAATAAATCTTTATTCTTTTCCAATTGTTAATACAATACTACAACATATATACATTATATACATGAATGCTTCCAACAGTTGCATAAGATCATTATACATTGAGATAAAATTCTGAAAAGAGTATTAAAAGATCTAGTATCAATATACAGGCTTATCAATACTAACTTCCGTATTAAGTATGTACTTCCAGGGGAGAACTGGATTAGAACGTTAAGCTAACACAATATTAAAGATTTGCTCCCATATTTTTGTATTATTTATATTTTTCTTATGATCTTTGATTAGTAATTTATGTGCTAAAATATGTTTTATCGCTACACTTTTAAAGTTTTCCCATGAAGTCTGAGATGGATTCAGCCAATTTGTAGCTATATAAATCTTCATTAACAAGAAAATATTTATAAGTATGATCATTTGGGATCTGTCCAAGTTATTTGGAGGAATATGAAGAATCATAAACTCCCAAGAAAGTGTGGAATGTTGATAGCCCATTTTTTGTAATTGAATTTTTAAAGAATTCCAAAGTTTGAATATACATTTATAGCTCCAGAACATGTGTAAAAGGTCAGCCGTTTGATCAATACAATATGGTCATTTAGGTGAATTTTTAGAGTTGAATTTATGCAGACTGAGACAAGTGTAATAAGCATTGTTAAATATCATCAGCTGAGTAAATAATAACTTTTGAAGAGATACTGATTTTAAGGTTAGATTAATTGCTTTCAATATTTTATTATCATCAATCGGTAATATTTTATCCTTCCAGTATTTTGATAAGAGTATTTGGTTTTTATATTTCACGCCTTTTACCAAATTGTATGAAGCCGTTATATATTTAGAGTCCTGCATAAGAGTTTGCCATAAGTTTGAACAATTGGTTAAATCTTCTTCTTTAATTTTGAAATTACTAAAATAACTTATGGAAAGATCCTTTAATTGTCTCATTATAATTAAATAAGAGTTAGGAAGGCTCATCTCTCTTAACATGTCATGTATTGAGATACCAAGATAAGGATATAAATCAAGTATGGTTAAATCAACTATAAGTGGAAATTTTTTAAGATCTATCAATTGATTACCAATTTTCAAATTCGGATTCTTGTAAAATGGTTGGAAAGTCATCATATATTGTAAGAGATTTAGTGATTTAAATAGGGTTTGAATTGATATTATATATAATCTAATATGCTCCATCAAAGCGTACAATTTAAAGGTATCTTTATTTAAAAAGGGTAATGCCTTAGAATTAATACCCAATCTAACAGCATGTTTATAATTCAGAACCAACCACTTAGGTGACCATTTAGTACTGGACATATCAAAGTTAACCACTCTTAGAATTCTATTAGCATTTATTATTAAATAATATAATTCAAAATTCGGTAAGTCTAAACCACCCTTATTTTTCGGAGTCATCAATTTGTCATAAGATATTCTAGTTTTTCTAGGTTCCCATACAAATCTGACTAATTCCGTATGAATTTGTTTAAAGAATTTCCTAGAAATTGAGACTTGAGTAGCTCGAAAAATATATAATATTCTGGGGAGTACATTCATTTTAATAATTGAAACTTTTGCCATTATTGGTAATTTCAGATTATTCCATCTTTTTAAATCAGACAATATATGCTCCCAAATTAGCTTAACATTGTTCACATAGAAGTCTCTATTATCTGTTGAAAAAACAATACCCAAATATTTTATTTTTTCTTCGGATTTTAACTGACCTACTAATGGTAAAAGCGAAAAGGGTTTAGGCGTCTTTAAAGGAAATAAATTGCTTTTTTTTTAATTTATTTTATAATGAGATATTTCTGCAAAATCTTCCACTGCTTTTGGTATTTTCTTGGTATCTGAAACAGGTGTTGTACAGTAAATATTAAGATCATCAGCAAAAGCAGCCATGGATATTTTAGTACCATATATTATTGGGGCATTATGATATGTATTTTGCTTAATATGTAGAAATAATGGTTCTAAAAATAAATTGAATAATATAGGAGATAGCAGACATCCTTGACGGGTTCCATTCTTAATTTGTATTCTTTTTGAGAAATTTTTATTAATGTATAGAGTTGTATAGGGATTATTATACAGTTTTTTTAATGTTAAAATAAAGTCTTGGGGTATATTGAAATATGGTAAAATATCAACCAAAAATTTTAAATTAACTCTATCGAAAGCTTTTTGTGCATCAATTATGAGTGCGTAAACATTAAGATTTCTATGACTGGCATAAGAAATTAGTGTATGAAGTGATAACGTATTATCAGTAGTTTGTCTGCCATTTATAAAACCAGCTTGTTCATTAGATATTATTAAGTTTATTACCTTCCTCAATCTATTAGCTAAAATAGATGTCATAATTTTCATGTCTATATTTAAAAGTGAAATAGGCCTATAGTTATCCGGGTTTTGAAGATCTGCATTCTCTTTAGGTATAAGAATTGTTCTCGAAGCATTGAAGTGTGGATCATTCATTTTATTATTGATTATATAATTAAATACACGTGGAAATATTTTACCTAATATATCACAAAACGTTTTGTAAAATTCAGTAGTCAAACCATCCGGTCCTGGAGCTTTATGTGGTTTCAAATTATTAATTGTATCTGTTATCTCCTCAGAGGAAATTGGTTTAATTAAACCCACATGAAATTCATCAACAATTTTCGGAAAGATAATCTTCTGCAGAAAATCATTATTAATCTTATTTGTAAGTAATCCCTGATGCTTGCCATAGATTTGAGAGAATATTAGTTCAAAGGTATTCATAATATCTTCAGTATTGGTATATCTTTTATTATTAAACTGTATTTCAGGAATTTGAGAAGGTATTTTCGATTGATTAATGATACGAGCTAGTGCTTTTGATGGAGTCTGAATATGGTTAGCGTATTTTACCAGTATTTTATGTTCATAAAACGACAATTTACTATTTTGTAGTAAGAAAAGATCCTTTTGACATTTTAATAACTCCGTTTCAGTTTGTTTGTTATAGTTCCCAATTAAATCCTGATCTAATAGCTTAATTTTAGATTCCAGTCCTTGTATGTCTCTAGTTTGTATTTTCTTATAATAAGTAGGCTTTTGAAGAAAGATTCCTCTTATTTGTGCTTTGGTCGCCGCCCATTCTATATCAGGTGAATGTCGGTGTTTGGAGAGATTAACTAGTAGAAGATTAAAGGTCTCTTGAACTTCTTTAATTATATCTTCTTTATTTAATAAATTCAGATTTAGAGACCAATTATAACCTCTATGACGCATACTATTTCTAATGTCTTTGTTAAAAGTTAATGTGATTTCAGAATGATCCAATTAGTGTCGAGCTTGTATAGATACACAGGGATCTAAACTAATTAGTACATTTGAAATCAAGAAAAAATCAATCCTAGACCACATTTTGTGACAACTTGAATAAAATGTGAAATTATTTGAATTTATTTGATTGCTTGTGTATTTAAATGGGTCATATAATTTAAAATCTGTTTTAAGTTCATTTAATGCTATTACTGCTTGATTATTAAAAGACCTGTGTGAACTTGATTTATCCAATTTGGGATCTTGATATGTATTCCAATCACCTCCTATTATTATATAACAATTATTATATTGATTCAGGATAAAATAAAGTGATGCTATAAAAAGTTGTTGATTGGTACACGGGGCATATATATTAAGAAGTAGAACAGGTTTATCATAAAGGGTAGATGAAAGAATCACATAACACCATCTTCCCTCTTTGTCTATTTTAAAATCTATAATTTTCTCTTGATACTGATTTTTAATAATAATAGCCACTCCTGCACTATTAGTTGTCCCTTCTGAAGCCACAGCCGCTCTAATCCATTTCTTATCCTTAAGAACAGCCCATTGGTCATTGGTCAAATGGGTTTCTTGTAATAAAATAAAATATGCCTTTGACTGGAGAAATAAATGAAGAAATAATTTCCTTTTTTTCAAGTTCTGGAGCCCTTTAGTATTCCATGAATCTATTATCCACATACTAAGATCTTTAATTCATTTAAGGATACTTTAAAATTGAAAAACTGTACTAAATTCAAATATACTAGCACAATATATATTAGTCTGGAAGCAATCTTGACATCCCATCCCATACCAGTGCCTATCCACTATTCTGCTGGACCAAGACATACATAGGTTTTTTACAATGTTAAAACTTTTATGGGTAAATAACCTTACTAAATATCTATTCTTTACCTTACAAAATATAACATCAAAAGCATGCAAAAAACCTATAAAAGCTACATCTAACTCTACAAAGCCTAACCAAAACATTCCCTAATAAACACTGATAAATATCCACAGCTCTTGAACAAACTGTTTAGTTAAACCTATCAAGTAAATGGTCTTAACTACACTTATAGTTACTGTCATACCTCACTAATAATTATCAAATGTTATTACATATACTAATTAGTTATGTCTCATTAAGTTATCTAACAACCGCATTTAAATCTAAAGTAATCAAATATGAGACACTACCCCTATTAAACATTAGAATTATTAAATTAAAGATAATTCACCATATGTACTGTCAATTGGAAGAGAGAAAAAAGAACTACAGAGAAAGCAAATACTTAATACTTGAGTATCATATTTGGATCCGACTTTATTTATAAAGCCTAAATTATCTAGAATTGTAATGTCTGCAAATAAGGTGAATGAAATTAGAACTCTAGCTTCACTATACTGACTAATATAATTAAATTTATAAAATAATGACTGAGTGACACAATCCTCAAAATAGTCGGAACCACATGCCAGTATATAAGCAAAATATCCTTCACATTCCTGGAGAACCCACAATGTAATATCTTATGGTCTCTTTACCTACTAAGTACCCCATCACTAAATCACCTTATTATCTAACCATTTGCAGTATTAGAACATATCAATAATAAAAGAAAAACAAATAATAAAAAATAGTCCAAGGTTATCAACACATCAACATTCAGCATAATATACCTAAGGAAAAAGAATAATTATGGTAAAGCTGTATTTCCTCTAAACAATCAGTTAATTAACACATTTTAAACTACTACAGCCTTAATTCAATTGTATTCATACCTGAATGAATTCACAGTTCCCTTTGGATCAGTAAAACATTTTACATACTTTAAATGTCCACAAATGCTCGTATTACAGTCTAAATAAATTTTCCCTTCTTCAACAGAGAATTTCCTGCTTCCTGAGCTTGTAATCTTGTCCTCGAGTTCGCGACGGGGGAACCATTAAACGGACGGACTTCCGGATGCGCCACTTCGAAAATGGACCCTCAGCAGCACCCAAAGGACTTCCTGTTGCTTCGCGAAGGGGCTCAGTTCGTAAAAGCCATAAAACTTCAGAAAATCTTCGCAGACGATCTAGAGCTGTAAAAAAAAACCTAAATAAACATTTACCAAGAGGCCTTGTGAAGAAAAGAGAGCAAACAAAGGATTTTTAAGCCTCGAGACATAGCAACAATAGAATCCCAGCATCCACGTTGCTGCAAACGGACTGGATGGCCAGATCAAGCCTCCGAAGCAGGAAGGGACTTAAAAATCTTCAGAAAGGTAACTTTTGCTTCTTTTTTTGAAGATAAGGAGTATTTGGAGCCATCGACTGTAAAAATTAATGTGTTAGGGTATTTCATTTGAAATTTGATATTCCTTTCAATGAGGAACTTGCAGTATGCAGATAATGCTTGTCTAGCTTGCCTTATTTGTAATGGTAAATCCTGGGCCATGGAAACTTTATTATTGTGCCACATAATATAACCTCCATTTTTTTTTAACAGTTAAAATTATTTTGTTTACATCCTGGTAGTTGAGTATTTTGACGTATACTGGTCTAGGTATGTTTGAGGCTTGTGCTTCTCTGAGAGCTCTATGAGCTCTTTCTATAACTATTTGTTTAGCCATGTCAGAGTCATTGAACAATATTTCAATTATTTGTGTAATAGTTGAAGTTAAATCATGGTATTGGATAGATTCTGATATTACTCTAATAATTATATTATTCCTCCTGGATCGTGCCTCCAAGTCCAGAATTTTATTTTGCATAGACTAAATATCTAGGTCATGAATGTCTGTTTTTTTTGCAAGCAGTGTTATTCTGTCTTCATTTTCCGATAATCTGGCTTCTGATTTATCCATCCTTTCGAGAATTTGACTGCATGTAGTACCAAAAGATTGTACCTGATTAGATAGCTCTTTCAAAGCTTCTTGGATGGGTAGCAAAGCAGTTTTAATATCTTCCATATTAGCCAGCTGATCCAGTTTATTTTTCATTCCAGATTTTAAAAGTTCCTGCTGTTTTGTAATCTTCTGCCTTTTTGAAGTTAAATCTTTTTCTGGTGACTGAAGTTCTGATAATTTGGTTTTTGTTGTTGTTGTTTCCATACTTTTGTCTTCTTTTGACATTGTGAAGCGAAGTAGAACTTTAGTATAACTGAATAGTAAATGGCCAAGGTTGCTACTCAGACAGTTCCTTTGTTTGCTACTCTGTTCAGAGTCAGTCAGTCAATCAGTTCCAATCCTGTTAATTTGTTTAATTCCCTCAAGTTCCTTCACCTCTCAAGTGATATTTAACTGTAGTGGTTTAATTTTAGCCAAAAATTAATGTAGAAAAGCTTGTAGTATACCCTCAGGGTTAGCTTTTATTCAGAATATTTGAAGAGCTGTAGATATGCAGTGCCTACAGAATGGTGGCCATCTTTGAATCCGACATAATTCCCTGTATTCTATTTTTGTTTCCCACATGCCACCTCTTAAATTTTTAGGAATTTCTTCCAAAATAAAAAATTTGTAATTCACAATGTCACATTGTGTATTGTGTTTGTATAGGGCGTTGTTGATGTTCTGTGTGCGTATAGCATTTAAGTGCTCATATATTCTTCTTTTTAGCTTTCTTTCTGTCATTCCTATATAAAACGCTTGACACGCACACAGAAAAAAATATACTATGCCATTACTCTCACAATTACTATACTGTTAAGCTGTAATAATCTTATGTCTCGAGGTTAAATTGATAGACTCTTTGTTGTGTATATAAGGACACTGGCTACATCTGCCACATTTAAATGTCCCCAATCTAATTTTGTTTGTAGTTCTCTTATTTTGGTGTTGGTTTTCCAAAATAGCTTTTATGTTGAACCCTCTCCTAAAAACTCATTTAAAACGTGTATCAAATTTCAATTTTAAATCTGTCAACCTACCAAACTTGGTTAATTCTTGTTCTATGACTTGCTGTATAATATAAGAATCACTACTAAAATCTGTAGTAAAAGCTGAACTATATGTATCCTAATCAAGGGCCAATTCACCAGAATAAGCAGAATGACTACCAATGAAGAAGAATTTATTTAAGAATGTAATAATTTAAGTAATATGTTTTCAGAGCGAGGATATCCGGGCCCTTTGATACTACAAATTAAAAATGAAGTTATACAAGAAAGAAATAATAGATTTGCACCTATTTTAGGGGTTAAAGAACTGAATTTAGGGGTTACACTAGATGACAAAAAAGAAACAAAAGATGATGAGGGAGCTATAATAAAGAAAGATTTATTAACATTTCATTTATTCACTTACATATTTTAGAATAAATTGAATTATTTAAAGATTTTTAATACACTGGATTTATAAACCTGATTTTGAGGTTAAAATGTATTAATATATTAATGTATATATGAAATGAATTTTGTTTTAAAGTACCAGTTTTTAATATATGCAGCAGCTTTTTATTGGTTGATTTAAAATACAAAAGGGTATTTAAACAAGATTGATGCATTGTGATAACATCTGATGAAGTAAGAGATAAAAACGTATTGTGGATGATTTTATAGTTAATGCGTTTTGTGTTTTAGATTACCTTTATTGCTGCAATAAAATATTCTGTGAAGATTTTGCCTGTTGGTGCTTTATGGTGACATCATAGTGCTGATGAACTGAGTTTTGGCTTTATACAGCATTATTTTCCCCTTTTTGTGTTGACTGTATCTTTATGTGTGTCTCTGTATGCCATACCACTGAACTTCTTACCGCAAGAAATCTAGACAAAGCCTAAAATAATGTGGGCAGGGGTGGGGCAAAGGCTCAAAATAAGGACAGGTTTTAAATATCGCTCTTATAAACTTATAGAGTTGCAGGAATAACAATACTGTGTTAGCATGCATTTTCCTAAGAAAATTAAGTCTGAAACTCAAACAACTGTTATTATTTAGTGATTTTTAGTCCTCAGTGATTTGACAGAAAGATACAAATTGTATGAGGAACAGACCTGGACAGTCTACAAAAATATGGATGGTTGAGAGGTATGGTGTTATGTGTGTGTGTCTGTGTTGTGCAATACAGTCCTTGTATGTTGTGTTTTCTGCAACCTTCTGTTACTCAGTGATTGCATTCATGTAATTTAACCAGATCACCTAACAGAGACTGCAGTAGAGGGTATGTACTAATATGATGGCTTTATGACAATTGTCTGGTACAATATAAAATCACTTTAAAAGATAAGCATACCCAGAGTTGTATTTCTGTTTATCACAGCAATTTATTGATAGCTCATTAAACCTTTTGAATGTTAAGTCTCTTTATCATGGCAAACAAAACAGTAATAAAGCTTCATGTGTTAAAGAGCTTCCACTGATGTGTGGATTATAAGTACATTTAAAACCAAGTATTGCAATATGTCTCATTCTTGAAGGATTTACAATAAATCAAAGATAAACTGAAGGATATGGCATGAGTGATGGTCTTATGAGATCATCAGACAAAAACATGGCAGCAATACAAGGCAAGTGATCATAGCAACTATATGATGCTTAGCTATATGCATCATAAAATAGTTACATTTAAAAGTTCTACCACCATTTACAAGCACTCAAAAGATGCTCCCCCTCCCAAATCAGGCAGTGCTGTACATGATACCCTGCTATAAATTTGTAAATACAAATTCTACCCACTCAATTATCAAGAATAGCATTAAAGGTAACCAAATAATCACTTTGCTTCACCTGTAATGGAAAGTTATTCTTATTATTCTAAAGACTGAGAACACATTGATTTAGTAACTTATCTTTCAAGAGAGTCTTATTTATTTATTAATGTAGATTTAAGTCTCCAATATGGCTGTTTGTGAAGCCACTGGTTTTGCAAAGAAATAGGAGGTCAAATAGGATTGGCTGTTTTGTGGCTTGAAAAAGAAAGGCATAGGTTACCATGGAGTAGAGTTGTGGTGACCAGTTTAATCATACATGTCTATAGCTACTGAAACAGGAGTACCATGTAGGATAAATAAGGCAGGATCTTGTTTTTCCAAGGAGACAGCCTCTTTTTCCTGACCATAATAGGTTGATTATTTACAATAGTACACATGCTTGTTTAATTAATTAAAATATACCGTATATGGGCTGGGCCATATTGGTTCATTTCCAGCCACCACCTTCTTATAAGAAATAATAAAATATAGTCTTGTTTAAAGGCTTCATTCAATCAGTAGTAAATGCAAACAGCAATACACAAGACATAGGTTGAACATTGTGTGTATTAGTGTACATTTTAGTACTGTCAAAGGAAAAAACTTCAAAGACCAATTCACATAAGGTTCAAGCAAGGCACCCTTTATTAACTTGCAGCAAGGAGACAACGCATGCTGGCAGAATGGTTTGTCTGAACATTAATAATTAGTATGGCATTTTTATACAGTTCTTTCCATGTCACACAGAAATGTTACTTCTATTGCTGACGTAGTTAGACACAGCTTTCTGAATTGTTCTTCAGAAAATGTTACTAAACTAATTGCTGACTAGTTGAGAATATCTGCTGATTTACAAAACATTTGAGAAAAACAACCTGGCCTTCGGGCTTATTTCAGCCCACCACAAACTTTCAGTTCTTCAATTGTGCAGTTATAATATGTTACATTTTGCCTAGATTCAAGGTACATTTCTAGCTTAGGTACAAGTAATGCTGACTACGGTTTATACTTTCAAGCATCCATTGTGTTCTTATCAAAGCTTCTAGCAGCTGTGTACTTTCTCATGGCATAAGCAGAAAATCAATAACTCTTTGTTAAGTCTCATGATACTAGTAGAAATGAAATACTTCTTATTATTTTCATGACCTTAGCAGAAATCAAATGCTTCTTGTTAAGTTTCTAATAGCTGTGCAGATTCATGCAGTGTGAACAGAATAAATGTATTAACCCTTTTAAACCTCAAATGCACTAAGCATACATATTGCTAATACATATTTTTCTAACATTTCCCCCCTTTTAATACTTTTATTCTACTTTCAAAATAAGCATAAACAGTTTTTTTTTTCTTCCCCTAACCTCTTCCTACTCAGGATTTGCAGTTAAGAGAGTCATTCAGTTTAAACTTATGAAAGCATTTTCAATTTTTTAGCAATTCTTCAAGTTCAGCACCTTGGTATAAGGTTTCTGAAACTGACATGCCTATAAAGTCTTTAATCAGTCTTTTCATGCAGGGGATGCAGCAGCACACACATACCAACAGCAGGATCATTCCTACACAGATGGCAATCAGGATGTTCATTAGGATACTGCCCCACCTCCAAAACAATCTCTGGAAAACGTCCATCAATGGATTTGGTCCTGGCTTTGTCATAGCCGACACCTGCTGAATTACCTCAAATTGATTGTCTATCTCGTGTTTGTGGTCAGGAATATAGGAATAGCACTCCTCCTGGATTACCTCTCACTGCTAGGGTGAAGTCAAGAGCCATGCGGTTTTGAAGCACTACAGTTCTCATGGCAGTCAGTTCATGAGTCACCAATTCTAGGGCAGAAAAGGTTGCATTGCTCATTATTTCGAGAAGTTTAGACAGTTTTCTCAGTTCCCAGATTGTTTTCATTGCTCCATATGCTGGCAGTACACCTGCCCACGAGATAATGGTATCACCCAAGTCCATATGTGACAGTCCATTTTTCCCTAGGCCCACAGCATGATGGTTTTTCCAGCCCTTATTGATTTGCCCCACTGGATTGACAGGCTTTTTGATTTCTCGTCAAACATTCCGAATTTTCCCTTGAGGTAAAACTACTGTGTGTCATATGGCCGGAACCAGGTACCCCAAATAACAACTGCCGGACCAATTCTCAGGTAACCACTTATATGCTTTCCTACCACATACAAAGTAGCAATCTTCTACTTTTGTAGTAACTTTACTATGTCCTGACTCTGGATGAAACATTTTTTTGTCAACTATAATCAGTTGTTTATAGAGGTCAGCATTATGTTTTACTTCATCAGTTGTCCTATGCATCAGTTCAAAAAAGTGAATCATAGCTTGTGTTGCAATAGGAACTTGTGTTATCAGTTTTATTGTAGCATCTATAGGGAACAGTCACATTGCAATTGCTCCAACCCACCTGAACTTTATCATTTTTGTAAAAACACACAGTCCCCTTCTGTCCAACAGACAAGTGCAATGCTACTTTATCTTGTGATGTGACATCTGATGTATCATAGACTAAGATTTCCCAGGTCTTGTTGGCTCCTAGGGGGACTGAAGTTAACAATAACCCCCCCCCGTATGCTGTTGGCAAAGCTGTGCAAATCCAGCAATTCAAAACATTGAAGGTCTCAGCTTACACATATTTGATTGCCTGGTAAGTGTTGAAGTTTGGGTGCCACTCTACGTGCAACTCTCCATGCTTATTCAGTTCAGTTTGTGTGGCTGGGGGAAGGAATGGCCACAACAAAAAGATTATTGTCACTAGTACATCAACAGGATGATTATGCAATACTTCTGAGGAAACGGTTGTTCTGCATTCCTGTTTTCTCCGACTCTTCTGAGTAGGTGTATTTGGATTTTTCTGGATTCCATAATTTTTGCTTTTGACATGTGATCTTACTCTCTACTCTAATAGGATCTTCAGCACCGATGGTTTCTTCACTGGGGTTGAGATGGATCAGTCCTATTGATCTGACCCCCCTTTGTAGCCAGACTTTGTGCTGAGGGCCCCGATGGAGAGGTAAGATTTTTGTCCAGTTCAAAGTTTTTAAATAGTTTGCAATGCGTCAGGTGGATCCACAAAGCTCGCTCTGCTATCTTGACTGCAGTGGGTGTCGAAAGAAGCACCTAGTATGGACCTTCCCACCTTGGTGACGACCAATTCTTCTTCTATATAACTTTTATCCACACCCAGTCTCTGGGTGTCACTGCCACTTCTGATGTCTCGGTTTGTTTTCTATCTGAAACAGAATTTGACTGCAACAGATGTTTAGAATTCATTAACTTCCTTATATATTCAGCTAGTGTAAAATCAGCTTCCTGGTCTGAGGACATGAGAAGTTTCCACTGGGGTGTATAATAACCCCTTCCAAATAGTTTTTCAAAAGGAGTCAATTCTTTTGCAGTCGGAACAGTTCTCATGCTCAACAGTGCCAGGGGCAAACAATACAACCAATTCTTTCCTGTCTCAGCTATTAACTTTCTCAATTTGTTTTTTAATATACCATTATGCCTTTCTACTAGCCCTGCAGATTGAGGATGGTATGCACAATGATTTTTTAAAGAAATACCAAAATGCTTACTTAACTGCTGTATGGTTTGGTGGTTACAAAGTGTGTACCATTGTCACTGTAGATCCTTTCCGGAATGCCGAATCTAGGGATGATTTCTTTGACAAGTACTTTTGCCACTGTGGCTGCATCTGGATTTTTCATTGGAAAGGCTTCCACCCATCTGGAAAACATATCTACAATGACAAGACAATACTTCTTATTTTCACATTTGTTCAATTCTATGAAATCCATACAGATAGTGTGAAATGGATATGGTGGTGTAGGGAAACTCCCTTGCTTGGGCTTTAACGCCCCTTGTCCATAATGTTTGTTGCAAATCTGACATGTCAAACAAAATTTTTTAGAGTAGTTTGTAAATCCATATGTTGTGAACACCTGGTTCACCAGCTGTACCATCCCCCCTGTTGAGACATGGCACTGCCCATGGCTCAACAAAGCTGCATATCTAAACAAATTAGATGGTAGTATCGGTTTCCCTTCTTTAGAGATGTACAGCCCCTTTTCGAGAATTGCTCCTCGTTTTACCCATCTTTGTTTTTCAACTTGCGTAGTGAGTGTCTGCATTGTTTTTAACATTTCTAAGTCTAAAATCTCAGAGGGTTGTAGTTCCTCATTTAAAAGAAATACTTCTGTACCTGCTTGTTTTACAGCTGTATCAGCTCTCACATTACCTTTTGAAATCCTATCTTGTTGCATGGTGTGAGCTGTGCATTTACAAATGGCTACTTTCTGAGGTAACTGAATAGATTCTAAAAGACCTAAAATAAACTGTGCATGATTTATAGGTTTGCCAGTAGATGTTATTATTCCTTGGTTTTTCCACTGTTGCACAAAAACATGTACAGTAGAAAAAGCGTACTGGCTGTCAGTAAAAATGTTTACACATTTACCCTTTGCTAAGGTACATGCACGTGTCAAGGCAATCAATTCTGCTGTCTGTGCAGATAAGTTGTGTGGTAAAGGTTTTGCTTCTATAATCTCAGTGTCAGAAACTACTGCATATCCTACTAGGTTCTGTCCTGCAGGACCCCTTTTGCATGAACCATCCACGTTGTATGTCACCTAGGCATCATCCAAGGGGACATCCGTGAGATCTTTTCTAGGTAGTGTCTTTTGCTCAATTACCTGCAGGCAGCAGTGCGGTGTGCTGTCTGCAGGGGTCGGGAGCAGAGTAGAAGGGTTCAAAGTCATGCAACGCTCAATTGTCATGTGAGGTTGGCTCAACAATATAGTCATACAGGAAAGATGCCTAGCAGGGGAAAGATATGCCACCTTTTCTTGTAGTAAAATAATCGCGACTGCATGAGGCACTCTCAAAGTGAGAGGGTGGAATAAGACTACTGAGGCCAAAGCCTGTACTGCCATTGCAGCTGCAACTACTGCTTGTACACAGTGGGGTAAGGACCGTGCCACTGGATGAATACTAAGCAATGGGGCATTGCTTATCCCAATGCTGTTGTGTTAACACTGATGTCATATAACCTTGCTTACAATCTACAGTTTGGAAAAAACGTTTATGGTAGTTTTGTAATCCTAGAACTAATGAGGATGCTATTAACTGTTTCAGTTTGCAGAAAGCAGATTCTGCCTCTGGTGTCCATTGCAACAAATCCTGTGCTGCCATAGGCTTCTTATATATAAGGTCAGTCAGAGGTGCAGATTCCAAAGCATAGTTTGGAATCCAGCTCCGGCAAAATTTAGTTGTACCCAGGAAGGACATAATTTCCTTCTTGGTAGTGGGTTTTGGTGCTTGCAATATTGCTACTTTTCTGTCCACATCTAATGTTCTACCTTCCTTGGATATTACATATCCCAGGTATTTGACTTGTTTTTTTCAAAGCTGCAGTTTATTTTTATTTACCTTATGTCCTTCAGCGGCTAAGAATCGTAATAGCGCTATGGTATCTTCTCTACAATTTTGGTGGGTGGGGGCCGCCAGCAAGATGTCATCAACATAAAGTAAAATCTGACTGCCTCTTGGTGGGGTGAATCCCGCCAAGTTGCTTGCCATTTCTTGCGAGAATATTGTTGGACTTCACAATATCCCTGTGGTAGTCGCATATATGTATACCTTTTCCCCTGAAATGTGAATGCAAACCAATACTGGCCATCAGGGTGTATTGGTATCGAAAAGAACGCATTGCTGATATCTACCACAGAAAAATACTTCTGTTGAGGTTTTAAATCATTCAACAGGGTGTGTGGGTCTGGCACCATAGGTGCCCTTGGTATTACTGCATCATTTACAGCTTGTAAATCTTGGACCATACACCATTCTTCATTTGATTTTTTAACTGGAAATAAAGGTGTGTTACATGGTGAATCGGGAGATTCTACTAGTATCCCTCCTTTAAGTAAGGCTGTTATAATAGGCTTTATCCCTGCCTCTGCATCTTTTCTTTAAGTAAGGTTGTTGTAATAGGCTTTATCCCTGCCTCTGCATTTTTTCTTAAGGGATACTGTCTTTTCTGTGGTCTAAATGCTGACTTTGGCATGATAGTTACTGGTCCCGCTGTACAAATAAGTCATACATCTGCTTTTCCTGTTGACCAGAGAGTTTCTGGTATATTCTGTAAGGCATTCTCTTCCTCCTTTAATAGGAGTGCTAATCAGCTGTCCTTGCTAGACTGCAAGTGCACAGCTGGGTAGGTCTGAGTTATGTAATTCAAGTTCTGTATTTGTATTCCCTGTTCTGACAGTTCTAATTCTGTCTGTTTCTCCCATCTCATAACTTTTTCTCCTAGGTCTGCCCATTCTATATTTTTGTTCTTGGGTAAGCTAACATGTGGTAATCAATTAGATTTATAAAGTGTAAAGAACTCCTGGGGCAATGAACAGCTGGCTACACTGTTCCCTTCTGTGTCCCAGTACAGGTTACGTAATATCAATCTGTTTGCATGATTTTTAAACAATTCTTGCTCATATTCCTTATCAGGTCCTGGTGTGTTACAATAATACAGGGTACAGTGCAACAGGTGTTGCTTATCAATATCAAGGGAGGGGAACTTGCTGATGGCTACATTCATTAATTCTTTGGTCACAGTCTCTAGACCAGTCGTAACCAAGTCTTGGCTGTACCAATAAAAATTTCACCCTCCGATTGCACTGTAAAGGTATCAATTTGTCGCTGTGCTTCCATACCCTGCATGGTTGAGACTACTGCTATACCAAATAGCTGCATGAGGTCTCTGCCCAAGAGGTTTACTGGGCATTTTGCAGAAACAACAATTTTGCTTTTTTGTGTCAATCCTGAAACTGGATCAGTTATTGCAATGTCACCGGAGAGTGGCTCTCGATACAGCTGTCCATTAGCTGCTTTAACCAGTATGTAATCTGGTGTCTCTGTGCTTTCTGGTAGTTTGGAGGGATGTATCAGGGTTCGTGATGCCCCTGAGTCACACAAGAATTTGACTTCCTTCCCTTCTACCAAGAGTGTAACTTCTGGTTTTGTGTCTACTAAATAGAGCTCCAGGCTCAATAAAGCTAGGTCTAGTATTTCATTTTCTTCACTGTCACTAACTTCTTGCACTTCCTCTATCTCTTCTGTCACATCCTCTACTCCCTCTATCACATTCTGATTTGTCCTTTCTTCTCTATCCCCTTCTAGTGATTCCTGACTACCATATAGTCAGTCCTCACCCTCTTTGTCTTCCGTGGTTACCTTCTTATTTTTCCTGCAATCCTTTGCCAAGTGTCCCTTTTTACCACATTTAAAACATTCACCCCTTTTCTTTCACCCTTCAAAGTCCTCTGATCATTGATCAGATTGTTTGTTTCCCTGTGCATTTTTCTTGCCCTTTTTCCCGGACTGTACTACATAAACTTCTGCTCCATCTTCTACAGAAAATACTTGAGCTTTCTTTTTCTTTTTGCTATTAAAATGCCTTTTGGCATGCCTAGCATATTCAAGTAATGACTGTAACCTGCTTGTATGATGATCTACCATGTGTTTGATAATAAAACTGCTTATAGGTGCAATACTGCCCTTTAAAAATGCATTCTTTAACTGCTGTTCATATGAGGAATCTTGTGTTTGATCTTCAGGAACCTGCATTCCACAGTGGTTATTAAAACATTCTAACAATCTGGCATAGTACCGGTCAATAGTTTCACCTTCTTGTTAGATGCATTGATTAATGAAAGTCAAGTCTGCCCTAGGCTTCCATTTTTCAGAGATGCGGTCTGTAAGACCTTTTACTCTGTTGTCTAATTCTGCGCTGCTATATGGGAGGGGTCTTTGTGCAGCATCACGGGGATTCCAGTTGCCACTAATCATGTGCCAATCTGGCCCCACAGTTTGTCTAACTACCTTTTCTACCTCTTCTCCATTTAAGTTATAACTCAGCCTCATTCCTTGTAAGTCTTCAGAGAATTTTCTAAAATTAACTTTTGGATGGGGAATTCCCTCAGTGGCTTTCCAGATATCCTCCAAGGTCTATACACTAAAATGGTTGGGTCCTGATTATCTTGTCCTGCCTGAAGATTGGGTATTTCTATAAGTGGGCATATTTCTTCTTCACTCATAGATCATGAATTCTTAACCATTTGATATAACTCGATGTCTTTATTTGAGTTACCTGCCTTTGTTCAAGACCTGGTCTTGATGGGATCTCTAATAAATGGTTTTACTTTTACAAAGTCTCTATTTTCAATGACGACAGGATATCGTGGGGGTGGACTAACTTGTTCACTTGCTTTATATTCTGGTAAGGGAGGTGGAGGGGCCAATGCTATTACTAAGTTATTGTCCTCCTTATCTAAAAACATTGTTTTTGAATTGTTGTTCTTTTGTTCCCTGCGGTTTACTTCCTCAATCCACCTGTGTGCCTGAGGAATTCCTAATTTACGTTGCTTTTTTACCCGACCTTTGGAATCGGTTTTGAGCTGTTTGACAAGTTTGATAAGTGAGGATTTTTCTAATTTTCCATCAAATTCATATTTATTAACCCATTTTGAATAATATTTAATATTGTCGGCGTGCTGCAACTGCATGTATTTTGCGTATTCTGTTAATGGCGGATTTTGGGGTCTTTTTGTGCAATTATTACCCATTTTGTTCTACCCTTTTGATCGTTACATAACTTCTCTTATTTTTAACGTGGTACCACGGATTTTGTTATAGTCTCTTCAGAATGACTGCCTACTTATTCTGTTTCTCCTGATCTATGACAAGACAGTAATCTTTTCTGTCCCTGACTTGTAAGCAAAAATACAGTCCTGACAAAAACAATACAAATCTAGTCCCTGATCTAAAACAGAAAACAGAGAAAAGTAGATTCACCTCACCTGAGCCTATGTGATTGATCACCTGATTTGTGGAGACCTGTCCTTTAGTTGCAGAAAGTGGCTGGCCTCTTTTGAACGACAATTCAGTCGGAGGGCTTTTCAAATAAGAAGAACCAATTTGGTTTCTTCCCCGTACGGTTTCAACCACCTGGCCCATCTGATCCAAGGTGAAGAGAGGGTTCCGGTCCGAAGGACCAATCTGTCAAAGGAAAAAACTTCAAAGACCAATTCACGTAAGGTTCATGCAAGGCACCCTTTATTAACTTGCAGCAAGGAGACAAAGCATGCTGATAGAATGGTTTGTCTGAACATTAATAATTAGTATGGCATTTTTCTACAGTTCTTTCCATGTCACACAGAAATGTTACTTCTATTGCTGACATAGTTAGACATAGCTTTCTGTATTGTTCTACAGAAAATGTTACTAGACTAATTGCTGACTAGTTGAGAATATCTACTGATTTACAAAACATTTGAGAAAACAACATGGCCTTGTGGCTTATTTCAGCCCACCACAAACTTTCAATTCTTCAATTGTGCAGTTATAATATGTGTTACATTTTGCCTAGATTCAAGGTACATTTCTAGCTTAGGTACAAGTAATGCTGACTATGGTTTATACTTTCAAGCATCCATTGAGTTCTTATCAAAGCTTCTAACAGCTATGTACTTTCTCATGGCATAATCAGAAAATCAATAACTCTTTGTTAAGTCTTATGATACTAGTAGAAATGAAATACTTATTATTATTTTCATGACCTTAGCAGAAATCGAATGCTTCTTGTTAAGTTTCTAATAACTGTGCAGATTCATGCAGTGTGAACAGAATAAATGTATTAACCCTTTTAAACCTCGAATGCACTAAGCATGCATATTACTAATACATATTTTTCTAACAAGTACTGTACTTGTGCTGGGGCTGGCTGTTAAGAAAGTTTTTAATGAATCAATTTTTAAAATTAGATGCATCTGTCAGGCTGAGTTGCCACAGACTGCAGGTCTAATTGTGAATTGGGTGTGTTCAAGAATGTTGTTACTATGCAGTCAGCTTTATAGTAGTACATTATGTCAAAGGTCATGAGGTTTGGGGGCTTTTTGGAGCAATGAAAAAAAAAAAGTTTGACATGTGATGTAAATATTAGGAATTTCCATAGCTGTACCTGAGGTGGAAAAGGTCTCATGTGAGTTCATTAGGTGAATTATGTCAGGAGTGCACTGGATGAATGTTGGTGGGTAACGATATCCCATAAAGCTTTATGGTGTATGTTCTTACAAGGAGTGTTTAGTAGTATTTACACTATGCTGTATCTGTGATTTTGGTGCAGAGTAGATCTGACAGCTTACTTGTCTTTTAAAGAGTAAACTAGCAATGCTGACCTTAAGCATTCTTTACAACATATATTATGCATTTATTAATTCTGTATTATTTATAGATATACAATGTTTTTGTTTGTTTTCTTCTGCATTTTTATTACTCATTATACTTCATAACTAAGTCCAGCTTGTGAGTCTAAAAAGGGCCTTACAGCCAGTCCTCCTACCTTATTAAGAAAAAAAAACATAAATAGATAAAGAAATTAAATAAAATAAAGATAAACTCATAAAGCAGCAGGCTTTATATTTGCTTGTAGATTCATAACATTTCTTGAGGAGGAGGAGCTGGCAATGGCTCACAGAGGATACTTTAAAGATGGAGTTCAAAATACCTCACAGTTTCTCCCCCCTCAGTGAGGTGATGTTTCTAGTAGTGTTTGGAACTTAAGACATGATTTCTGGTTGTTTGTGCTGGAAGATAGTTTGTGTTCAACCCATAATTGCATTGTTAAATATATTTACTGTAACTGACTATAGGAAAGGTAATGGGAATGCCAGAGATTGATGAGGCTAGTCTTATGGATTTCTAAAACATGAATTGTATGTTAATGAAGTTTAAGGAGAAATTTAGTAATTGAAGCCATTTGTGTAGAACATTAAGGTTTTATCTGAGGCCACCATGCATTGGGTATCAGGGATAGGCAAAGAGCCAGATAAGTATGTTGCATGCATGTCAATAAGTTTGCAGTATTAAGGAGTTTAAAGTGGTATTAAAAAAGATCAGGAAGATAACTGGCGCTAGTACTGAGCTGTAAGTAATTCATGACGATAAAGATTTCTGAGGATGGGTGTAGTCTTGCATGCTGCTTTGACCATATGGTCCATGGCATAACTATTTGAATCAAATGTGTCTAGCAGACTCATAAACCCAGTGGTCAGGTATCTGGGTACACACAGGTACAGTAGCCTTACCTTAGACCATCACATGGCCATAGTGGTGAGGAAATCCTTTTATACTGTGCAACTTATAAGTAAGTGCATGGCATCTAGGTCCAAAGAGGCCATTATCTTACTGTACTCCACCCCTATTAGACCAGTCATAGAGTACAATGCTGCCTTTGGTATGTACCTGGCCAGACATATTCAGCAACCAGAGTGACCTCAGAGGTTTCTTACCAAAAGAATACAAGGCATAACAAATTTGCCATATGCAGAGCACCTCAGAGCCCTTTTCCTCTACTCAGTCTCCGATAGATTGCTGAGGTGTGATCTATGCCTGGCTTTCAAGGCATCCGCAAACCCCACACTTATGAATCTCTTACATATTTGTAAGTCAAAGAGTACCAGAAATCCAAGATATAGGGAACTGGATTTTGTCTGTGACTTAAAAAGAACATGCTGGATTGACAGATATGGGTCCAAGAGACTGCCCCTCCTATGGAACAGACTTCTCATCCATGTAAAGCTGAGTTCATCTATTACCCAGTTTAAATGTAATCTAGACCAATGGATGGGGAATAAGAAATTCACACCGGTTCTAGTACCCAGGTCCCTTATGGAGAGAAGTTGCTTATAAATGCCTGGATCTCAATGTCGTATTCAGATACAGGACATCATTATTCTTTTGGGAACACTTGGCTGGCTTAGAAAGCACCCCCCCCCCCGCCCGGGCTGTTAGCCTAGTAACAATTTATGAATCTATGAATCAAAACTGAAATGAGGTAGGATGTACAGCAGGATGCAGTATGAGACACTCCCACAACACCTAGCTAGGTATATGAAGGTTGCTTCTATGGGTTTGCTAGCTTACCATTCACCATTGGGTATGGCATGCTATTTATAGGTTCATAGGTTCATATGTTGGTACTAGGCTATTGGCCCTAGGGCCTATACAAGCCTAGTCATAACAATTGCCTGTCTATTTCTTCCCACACTATTTACTTCCCTGGACCCCTGTCTAGCAGGCCGACTGACATGATCCCTGGGATGAATTTCCTTTCTCCCATCCAATTGTCAAGGTTCCTTTTGAAGAGGACCAAAGAGGTGCTCTGCTTGACATGTATGGGCAGTCTATTCCAGAGTCTGGGGAGTCTCTGGGTCTGGAACCTATCCATGAGGCATGTTTTGTTTATTGGGATGACAAGGTTTATTTCCCTGGAGCATGTGGCTCTGAGGGATTGGGATTTCTTTAAGTGTAGCATGTCCAACAGCTCTGGGCTTGACATGGCCTTGTATGTTAAGCAGAAATTGCCTCTGAATAGACAATATGTGACAGAGTATAGCTGGAGGTTTTTAAGGTGGTCAGCATATGGCATCTGCTTTAGGCCTGTGATTCCTTTAGTGAGGTATTTCTGCGGCCTTTCCAGTTGTTGCAGATGTCTTGAGAGGTACATACCAAATGGGGTGTTGTATTTTATAATGGGTCTAATGAGGAATGAGTACAGTGGGACAATGACCTCCTTTTTTCTGGATGAAAAGCCCTTAGTGATGAGGTGTGCCACATAGAAGGATTTCCTGACTGTTGTGGCGATGTGGTTATCGAAGGTGAGACCACTGTCTGCCTGTGTCCCTAAGTCTCTTATCACACTTTCGGTGTTTAGTGTATTGCCACCTATGTGGTAATTCACGGGTACATGTTTTTTCCAAAAGGGGATAACTATACATTTCTTGGCATTGAACTTGAGCCCATGGCTCTGGCACCAAGCATCTGTTTCTGTAAGGCTCTTTTGTAGAATATCCACATCATTTGGGGATCCAGTAATGGCTCTCAGTTTGCAGTCATCTGTGAACTTTGTTAGCCAGAGTCCCTTAGTGTTGTTCTGTACTTCAGAGAAGTAGATGCCAAACAAGAGCGGTCCCAGGATTGAACCCTGAGGTACTCCAATTGTCACTTGTCTGGAGCTGGATTTGGAGTCGGCTACTTTTACAGTGTGGGTTCTGTCAGTAAGCCAGTTGGCAACCCATCGAGTGACGTAGGGATTAATGCCCAGCTTAGTAAGTCTATCTATGATTTCAGAGTAGGGGATGTTGTCAAAGGCCTTGGTGAGGTCCAGATAGGCTGTGTGGACCACCTTACACTCGTCCACAGCACTGGAGACTGATTCAAAGAAGTCAATCAGGTTCAGGAGACAAGATCAGCCCATTACGAGCCCAAACTGGGTGGGGTCCAGTGTTTGAAGGTTGCCAAAGTCTTTGTTTATAAGTTCCATGAAAATACGTTCCATGGCCTTGCAGATCAGGCTCATCAGACTGATGGGACAGTAGTTCCTGGGTTTCAAGATGGATCCCCTTTGTGGAGTGGGATAACTGTAGCTGTGTGCCACTCAGTGGGCATGAAGCCTGAGGTGAGGCTATCATTAAACATGACACTTTGGTGAGGTGCCAGTTCATTTTGTAGTTCATGTAATACACAGCCCGGAATGTCATCTGGTCCCATGGATGCTATATTCTTAGCTTTGGAGAGTGCGTTTTTTACCTGTGTGGCAGTTATTACCAGAATTTGGCAATCTTCTGGTATTGAGATGGGCCATTTAGGGGGTGAGAGGGGGCGTGAAGTTGGTACTGAATTGATCTGCCAGAATATTGGCAATATCCTTGGGATCAGTATATTTAATGCCATTCTGCTGTAGCTCAGAGCAGATCTGAGGATTGCCATTTAGATTCATGACATAGTTATAAAATGCTTTGTGGTTGTCTTTGGAATCTTTGGCAATTTTATTTTCATGACTAGCTTTGGAGGATTTTATGAGGGATCTCAGCTTCTTACTGAGGCTGGTAAGGGAGTTTTTTGCATCCTGGAATTTACCTCTTTTCTGCAACAGTTTCTTCATTTTATTGTAAAGTTTGTTTATGGCAGGTGACCACCAGATTGGCTTCCTTTTTTTGGAGGAGAGCATCTTGGTTCTATTTGGCATGGCATGATTCATGCATGAGTGGATGTGCTCGTACAGTGCCTTAGTGTAGGATTCAGCAGTCGAACTTTCAGTTCCCGTCTGCATGGGTGTCATGAAGTTTGTCACTTCTGACTTGAGTAGCATGAAGTTGGCTTTGGAGAAGTTTTTTATGGAGGTTTCCTTACTAGGGGGTGGGGGTGGGATGTGGATGTTAAGGTTGAATAGCTTATGGTCAGATCTGACCAATGAGGGGTGACCATAGGTGTGGAGCATCGATTTCCCAATGTATGAGATGAGGCTGCTGGAGATGTTGTGATAGTTGCCATGCTATGTTTTTCAGAGATTTTGGAGAGAGTAGAGATGGCAGATGCTACACTAAAGTGGTCTGATATATATACATTACTTCTTTTAGATGCAAGTGTGGCTGCTGCAAATACTCATAGATCAGAATATGTACCTGGTTTAATGATATGCTGTAGAACAATGGAGATGAATGCGTTTTATAAAGGAGTGAATTTTGGACAGGGGTCCTCTAACCTAGGGTGGGCATTTACTGATCTGTGTCATACTTACTGGGATGAAAAGCAAGCAGAATATTAAGTACTTGGGAGGCCGGCAGGGAGTAGCCAGAGATGGGGTTGTCTGAGGTGTAATTCTTAGGCTGGCAAAGCATAATACAAGGGTTGTGTTTACTGTATCACACTGCCTTGTTAAAGTGTTATTGTTGGCATTACTGTTTTGAACTTATTTATGCATTAACTAATTTGGTCCTTTCTACAAAAGTTTAAAGCTGCTGCTTACTGATTCTAGTATGATTTTATATATAAGCTTGCAGTTGTTTCTAAAGTGTAGTAAGTTTGACACTTACTTTGGGAATTTATCTGCTTTGTATTAGAAAAAAACAGTGTTTGTCATATATATATATATATATATATATATATATACACACACACACACACACACACACACACACACACACACACACACACACACACACACACACACACACACACACACACACACACACACAGCCACGCATGTATGTGTATCATAGTATTGTAGTATCATATATAACAACATAACTATTTTGTTGATTTGATAAATTTTAGCAAGCTCTTTTCAAGTATGGGTATAATTATGGTCTTAAGTACTTTTATAACTTATTGGTAGATTACTTAATTGTATAATAAACTGATTAATTGGTTGTATTTAAATATTGGTCCTCCTGAAACAGGCTGGTCATCTGATGAAGTCAATGTATGAGACGAAAACGCATGGTGGAATATCTAAGGCGTTTATGTGTTTTCAAGTGTTCGTTTTTCATTCTGTTTTGTACTGTTTGTGGATTTGGTGGTTGAATAAAGCTCTATAGTGGATTGTACATCATCTCCATTTCTGCATTTTGCTTTTGGAGTTTTTGGTCATTTTGGGCAGTTTACACCACTTTATTTTTGGTTATTGGTACTTTGAGTGGCGAGGAGATGGAGACGCAACCACTTCCTGATCCCAGAGGGCAGGATGAACTGGGCCAATCGTGGAAATTGATTGGCCAGCTTACTGAATTGATAGATTTACTTACCCCACTCAGCCAATCCCCGGTGGGGATTTACAGAAACCTAGCTCAGCGTCATAAGCCAGGAACCGAAGGGTTATTTATACAGGATGAAAATCCAAGGGAGCTTATTGGCGTAGTACAAGGCATTCACGACCCTGGAGAGGAAAATGGTGAAACCTTTAATCCAGCTACTACTCCGAACATCTTTAAAGTGGGCGAAAATGGAGTTAGTTCCAATAAGAGCAGAAATACTGGGCAGAGATCAAAGGCACCAGACGCTAGAGCTATGGCGACAGGTATTGTCAAAACTAACGTTTTTAAAGATATGAAGGACTGGTTACGGACTAAATATTCATTTAAACTTGATCACTCTAACAACAAACAGTATGTTTCTGGCGACTCATAAAGAAGTAAATGTGACAAACTTTACAAATTAATGCATAAATATCGAACATTAGAAATTGAAAATGAATATTCAAAAGGATGTATCTCTAGGGAAATTGTACCTAAAGGCCTACGGGTATATAAATTTCCCAATAATGTTTTGGTTGGTTCTACTTTTTACAATGAACTCATTGAAGTGTTTAATAAATGTGGCTTAGATGTATTAAGATTAGTCATTAGGGAAAATGTTAGGAATCAGGATTTAATCCAAAAGGACATAGATGAGTTAGACCAGCAGGTAAAGGAGGATTTAATGTTTACTATTAAGGAGGAGAAAGAAAAATATTATTCCATTAGAAACGATATAGACAACAAATGTGATGATTTAGTTTACAGAAAAAGTTGAAGAGGGATATTAAGGAATATAATAGCAACAATAGTTACCCCATACCTCCACAGAAGTATTCTAAACAAACTTTTGATAGACACAATCTTAATGAACCTATGGTGGAAAACAAAAGGAATGAAGAACATTTTTATGATGATGAACAGGAATATGATCAAGATTGCCCCCCTCCAAGGAGATCTGAAAGACTGATGAATAAACAAGGTTTACAAGAGACACATTTTCAGAGGAGGGGGGAGAAGGGGGAGGGGGAGATTCTAAGGAATACTCACCTAACCCACCCCACCATATATCCCCTACTGATATTCTTGTGAAAGGGGTCAGGAATACGTACAATAATTATTCTATATACAATTTTAGCAATTTAAATATAGTAAAGGAACATTTTGGATTTTTTTCTAAGGGGTTGAAGTTCATTCCCTACAAAAAGGGTGATATGACTAGAAGCCTACTAGATATTAAGATGTTCCTGAGAAGTTAATTTAAATATCATGTTCCCAGTTAAAGTAAACAATAATACTGAATTAAAATGGAAAAGTACTTATAATCCCCCCCTTACACCCCCAGTTAAGAAATTTAGAAAGGGTGTTAGAAAAGGAAATATGAAAAGAACAGACTAAGGTGGGGTATAAAGGAAACTTAAGTAGAAAAGAGAGAGAAATAATGTATGAAATTATGGACAATAAAAATATTAGGGTAATGAAACCAGATAAAGGAGGAGGAATGGTGCTTATGGACAACATATTATATGAGAGCAAGATGAACACATTATTATGGGATGAAACAAAATATTGTAATGTGTCTTTAAATGAGATTAATATAGCTTATAATAAAATAGATGTGAGTATAAATTATATGTTGTATGAGAAATTGATTGATTATAATACTTTTATGTATTTGAAAGTAGATAAACCCAAAACTCCCACTATATTTGGTATACCTAAGATACATAAATGTGAAAGTGACCCCCCACTTAGACCTATTGTATCTGCAGAGGGATCTAAAACCTATGCTTTGGCTAAATATGTAGATAAAAAATAAAAAAAAATATGTCTACATAGGAATACTATATTAAGGGATTCCTGGGACCTTTTAAAAGAAACTTCTAACAAGTTATATCATGATAATCTTCTTTTTGTAACCATATACATCATTGATTTGTTTTCTTCCATTCCCCACAAGGAGGGGATGGAAATGTTGGAGGAGATTGTGTATGAGGACAAAATATTAACACAGGATGAGAAACTAGTAAACATATGGTTGATGGATTTGATTTTAAAGAATTATTTTATTTATTTTAACAGTGAATTTTATCAACAAATTCAGGGGGTAGCAATGCCTGTGCTCCTACATACGCAAACTTGGTCCTTGCTAAATGGGAGGAGAAATATATTTTTAATACTGAATTTGAAAAATGTTGGTCTTTATATCGTAGGTTTTTGGACGACATAGTAATTTTTTGGACAGCTGGAAAAGATAAATTAGAGGAATTTATAATGTATATAAGTAATACAACTAATTGTTTGAGGTTTGCATATAAAATTTCTGATATTAGCCTGCAATATTTGGACATTGAGGTATATAAAGTAGGTACACATTTTGAAACTAAAATATATAGAAAACCAACTTTCTGCAATTCCTTCTTGCATTTTGAAAGTGCACACCCTTTACATTGTAAGAAAAACATTGTGAAGGGACAATTAGTAAGGGGTTGCCGTATGACAAGTTCGGAAAGTGATTTTTCTTAAGGAGTGTGAGTTACTACAGAAAATGTTTTTAGAGAGGGGCTACCCTCTGAATTTCATTACCCAAATAAAGGAAGAAGTGGAAAAAGGGAGAATTGACAAATTTAAACCCATACTAGGATGTAAAGAATACAGTAATATTTTTATCAAAGAAAAGACTAGAAAGGATTTTAATCAGACCTTAATACTAGAATACAATGTTTTAAATAGTAATGTTAAAAAGATTTTTTTAAGGGAATAGGAGAGATTTGTTTCCCTCTCGGACATAGAAGATTTGTCCAATATACCACAAAAGGTGATCTATAAGAATTCCTATTGTATCAGAACTATTTTAGAGAACAAACAAGTAGGTAGTAATAACAGGAGTAAGAAGGGAACATATAAATGTGGCCATTGTACCCAATGTATATATATTTTAAATTTAGAAAATTACTACCTGGAAAGTAGAAAAAAGTGGATAAATAACTCTGAATATTACAATTGTGAGACTAAGGGAATTATATAGTTAGCTATTTGCAGGACATGTGGGTCCTTCTATGTGGGAAAGACAGAAAGAAAATTAAAAAGAAGGATCTATGAACATAGTTATGAAATTTCAGTGGGAAAGGAAAATAATGCTCTTTTTAAACATACTAGGACCTGTTCAGATGCTAGTTTTGGTTTTATGATCTTAGAACAAACTAAATATGATATTAGGGGGGGTCCTTGGGAAGATAAAATAGAATACAGGGAGCTATGGTGGCAGATAACCCTAGAAGCAAGTAACCCCCCAGGTTTAAACGACTATATCTCTATTAAACCTTTGTTAAAGCTAAGATCTGCTAAGCTCTAAAGGGATATGAAATATAACCTAAACGTAGCCACTAGAGGGCACAGGTCTGCACAAAATGAATATCCTGTATTTTATTTATACTTTTATATTAGAAACTACTTTTTTTAAAAAATGACTTTTTTAAATAATGACTTTTTTGAAGATTTTATAATAATATTATTTAATGGGTTTTAATTTGAGAAGAATAAAGAACTATAATGTTGATTTAATAAATTTTAGCAAGCTTTTTTGAAGTATGGGTATAATTATGGTCTTAAGTACTTTTATAACTTATTTGTAGATTACTTAATTGTATAATAAACTGATTAATTGGTTGTATTTAAATATTGGTCCTCCTGAAACAGGCTGGTCATCTGATGAAGTCTATGTATAAGACGAAAATGCATGGTGGAATATCTAAGGCGTTTATGTATTTTCAAGTGTTCGTTTTTCGTTCTGTTTCGTACTGTTTGTAGATTTGGTGGTTGAATAAAGCTCTATAGTGGATTGTACATCATCTCCGTTTCTGCACCTTGCTTTTGGAGTTTTTGATCATAAATAACGAGTATTAGAAGAAGCAAGCCAGGATCCACGAACCAATATTTATTGAGCACTTTTGTTTTTTGAAATAAAAAACTTCATCAGAATGATTGCAAATGAACAGTGACTGACCCAACTTATATAGCAATCTTGCTTACAAAAATGTTAATTAGCAATCAGCTTAAAGGTATAATCTCTGAAAGACAAATACAATAAATACATACCTTAAAATACATAAAATGTATAATGTTATAAAATCTGTTAAAAACATATATATGTACACTCACAGGAAACATTTCATTGTAAATTATATAGATATTTGCTTATATACATAAAAATATAAAAATATAAAAATATATGTTGTGAACTGCATATTGATCACATATATCCTTCCACCCTTAGTCTAAGTATAGGGCTGATGGAAATGTTACTATTGAGACCTGGGTATTCGGTAGCATTAGTCCTCATCTGCCACCTTAATTCATAAAACTCTAAAAAGTCATTAACGGACCCCCCTATCCCCCATTGATACCTGCTCTAAACTTGAGAACTGAAAATTGTGTCCCTCATTATTATTAATGTGGACTGCCAAGGCATTTTTAATATCCTGCTTCCTGATGTCATAGCAGTGCTGATAGACCCTACTTCTAAGGGCATTAATAGTATTGCCAATGTAAAAACATGGACATAACTGGCAAAGGGCAAGATAAACTACAGATTTGCTGCTGCAACAAAATTTCTTCTTATAGAAATATTTCCCATAATTAGGAATATCAATCTCAATGCACTCCATGATATGTTTACATTGAAGGCAAAATCCACATTTCGACATACCCCCTACTTCGGTGTCAATAATATTGTTTTTCTCTAACATATTTTTGAAGGAAATATCCTTCTGATAGACAATTTTTGGGGCCTTTCCTACTAATTCAAGATAATCTTGACTGGTGTGAAATAAATTCCAGTTATGCTGAATAATCTGGGTAATGTCAGTGAATTGTCTGTTAAACTTAAAGATAGCTGACCTTTTAAAGTCAATTCCTTCCTTAGGTAAACTTTCATTTTGAATAATACCTTTACCAAGTCAAGGAAAATAATACCCCCTATGCCTTTTGTCTACAACTTCCTGTAAAATAGGTTTCAAAAACAATTCAGGGTCGCCTCTTTGCAAAAGCATGTTCTTCAATACTTCAATTTGCTGTAAGAAATCCTCCCATTCAGAAGTCATACAGGCCAAATGAATAGCTTGGCCCTTTACCAAGGATTTCTTCTGGTGTAGTGGGTGGAAACTGTTGACGTGCAGGAGGGTATTAGAGTAAGTAGGTTTTCTAAATAGTGTTGTAAAGTCTTTTTATACTCATTTTTCTTGATGGTAATATCCAAATAATCTATTGCATCTTTTCCTACTGTATACGTAAAATCTAAAAGTCTGTACTTTGCTTTATGTAGGACAAAAAGCTATTAAGCTCTTCCATATTACCATGCCACAGGATAATGATGTCATCCAAATATCTGCCATAATACTTCCAATATTGTGCATATCGGCTATTAAAAATTAATTCTACCTCCCAAAAGGCCAGAACAATATTCACAAATATAGGGGCACATATAGCCCCCATTACTACATGCTTGCATTGTTTGAAGAGCTGCACTTCAAATACTATGACATTGGTGTCTAGAACCAATTCCATTAAGGTTCTAATAGTGCTAACAAGCTCATGCCTGATATTGGTATATCTACATACAAATAGGTAAAACCACTCCACACCCAGTCCACACAAACAACTTATCTCTGTCCTCAATAACCTATCCTTCTCACAATCAGTCACCAACTGGTTTCAGAGTTACCTGTCTGACTGCCAACAATCCGTTGTATGGCAGAATGACATATCTCCCCAACTTCCTGTCTCCATAGGGGTTCCCCAAGGATCCATCCTTAGACCCCTACTCTTCTCTGTTTTCACCAATAATCTAGCCTCTGCCACCAAACATGGCACACTCATACAATACGTAGATGACTCAACCATCATCTGCTCAGCCTAATCCCAACCCAAACTGCAAAAAGTCACACAGGAAGCCTTTTCCTCTGTTGAAACTTGGTTATCTGATGCCCAGTTAATAGTCAACCCAAACAAAACTAAACTATTCATCTTCCAACCCACCAAACATACTCAAAACAACTCTCACTTTAACATCACAGCAAAAGACAACACCACTATATACCCAACTGAACACATCAAATTGCAAGGAGTGGAAATAGACAATAAACTAAAATTTGACATTCACATATCCATGACCATAAAAAAGTCCACAAAAAACTAGGAGCACTATACAAAAATAAGCAACTTCTCACCAAAGCAGCAAAGACTTCAATAGCAAATCCCCACCTTATCTCCACCCTACTTTATGCCTCTACAATATATACCAACCTAAGGCAATGCGATCTAAACAAGCTAGAGACCTGCTACAACAAAATCGCCAAATTCGCCACAGGGGCATCCTACCATAGTCACCACTGTCTCTCACTTGCTGAACTGGGCTGGCTTGAACTCCCTCACCTCCTTCAATGGTATCAACTCTCACTCGCCCACAAACTAGTAAACCATCCACTAAATGTCCCATCCCTCCAGAATCTACTCCATCCCTATCACACCACCAGACCACTAAGATCCAGCAACAAAAAGATCCAGCAACAAAAATCACTTGCAGATCACTAAAGCCAATAACTCTGCTGGTGAAGCACTATTCTGTTGCACCATAGCCAAATTATGGAACTCCCTCCCACCCACAATTACCTCTGTACCATCATGCACCCACTTCAAAACTTTACTAAAAGCACACCTAAAAACATGCTGGCTATGCCCTTGCAACTCCCACTCTAATATCACCCACCCCATCCAACCACTGCCTTTCTTTCCACTCCACTAACTACCTTGATTATAGCAAGCTCAGATGCTCATAAGCCAGTACTTATTATACAGCAGGAACTTCTTCTTGTAACATTTGTTAATGTCTGTTATGTACTTCACAGATAAAGATTCTAGTTGTCTACTGATCTACTATGTTCTTCATCTGTAAATATGTTGTAAGTAATTGCTATGTAAATTGTTAATCGCTATGTAATCCAATGTAACTACTGTCTGTTTATATTAACTGTGGAGCTTTTCTCCCCGGGCCTCCTCTGAAAATGGACCTACATCCAGTCGGATACTCCCAGTCAACAAATATAAATAAATAAATAAATAATAAATGTGGGATAACAGAGAACAAATCCCTGACATCAATTGTCACAAAAATAAGACCATCATCATATATGTCTTTATTGGTTTTCTTTAGGAAGTCCCATGAATCATTTAAAACCCAACCACAATTATTTAATGTTGATTTTAGTTGAGTGTCTATAAATTTGGCAATAAAATATGTTTTAGATGCCTTTGCATCAACAATAGGCCTAAGGGGTGGGTTACTTATATCCTTATGTAGCTTTGGTATGCCAAAAATAGTAGGAATTTTTGGGGACTTGACTGCCATAAAGTTATAGTCATCTAAACTAATTTCCCTGTTTAACAATAATTCATCTAGAATTACATCAACTTTCCTATACAGTATGTTTTTCTCATTCAAACTAATTTCACAATATACATCAGTATATAATATACCAAACATTTTTTCTACATAGGAGTTAGTATTCATGATGGCCAAACCACCCCTTTTGTCAGGTTTCATGACTCTAATTGCCCTATTGTTGCATACATCTCTGACTAGTTTACTCTCATATATAGTTAAATTATTGTCCAAATCTGAATACTTTCTCTTGTTTTTAAGGAGCTTACGTATGTCACGTTTACACATTTTCTCAAATGTTTGTATTAAAGGGTTCAAGGGGGGGATTAAATAAGCTGTTATTTTACACAATTCATGATCTATAGAATTAAAAGACATTCCTTTGAATAAAAACTGTAAGTTTAAATTCCTTTTTTAAGGCTTTAAATTAATTTATAGTTCATCTAGTACTGCATTTCTACATGGGACAAAAGAAAGCCCTTTATCAAATACATCTGCCAATTTCTGGTCAAAAATAGAGTCAGTATAATTATAAATGCTAAAATTGCCACAGGTATATTTTAAAATATTGCATGTGTCATGAAAGCCCTCACTCACTACTTCATTACATACAAAATGTGCATCAGGAATTAAGTTTGGGGTCATAAGGTTAAGGTCGAAAGTTGTAGAACTATACAAGTCATTAGATACATTTAGTATATTAAATACATTTGATACATTTAGTACATTTAATACATTCAATACATTTCCCCCACCCCCTGTGATTCCAGTTGTAATAACCCATACCCCCTCTCTGGTTCCTCAGTCGCTCGGACCTCCTCAGAGGGGGATACTCTAAAGGTTCAGGGTGAAATTCATCGAAATTATCATCCCTGTTGACATCGGGGACATGCAGATTATCATTGACAGAATTATTTGTATAAAATGTCTGTCTATATTGTCCCAAAGGGGGTGGGGGTAGGCTTTCCATTGGGCATAGTCATTCTCATCTCTCTTTAATTTATTGCTCTTTTTCCATTGAAGATCACAAATATTATTGTCCACCCTTTAAAAATATTGAAATAGTCATTTTGTTTAAGTTCAAATAACAAATCCGAATGTATACTGTCATCAAGAGTCTTTACCTTGGCTGATATGCCAAGTAACTTTCTTTCATTGTCTCTAATAAGACAGTCTAAAAGTTCACAACCATGTTTATTAAATAATTCAAGAAGTTCAACATGTAATAAAGAGTCTTTGACTAGCCCTGTTGGATACTTCCATGTGCGAAGACCTTTTGGAATTTCCTCTCTTCGCTTACACTCCCTTAAATAGTTGTTTTCTACCTGTAATTTCTGATATTCCAATACACTTTTTTCAAATTGTTTTAGTTGGTTATTCATCGAGCCGTTACCTTCAGGACTTCATTGTTCTGAGATACAATGCCATTCACGTTCATTCTCAAGCAACTGATTTAGTGTGTCTCTTCCACTGTAGGAAGTAGCGGCCCCCCTGTTGTCAGAACTGGAAGCCATATGTAAATTAACCTCAACCGATTAGTTAGGTTGCAATCTGTGTTCTTGCTGCCGTTGTGCCGGTGTAATGCCACTGAAAACATTCTCTGCCTCATCTCCATTGTCATCCGAAGTAGCAGGACGTAGAGGCAACTCTTGTGTAGGTTGTTGGATCAATCTACCCATTAAGAGTGCTAAATTCTCCACCATTGAATTCAAAGTCTGTAGTGACTGTGCTAGCGTTGCAGTGGTAGGTGGTTCACTAAGCACTGCTCCTTCTATACCAAACAACTCGCAACGTGTAAAGAAACAGCAAACTAAATAACAAGTATTTGAAGAAGCAAGCCAAGATCCACGAACCAATATTTATTGAGAGCTTTCGTTTTTTGAAATAAAAAAACTTCATCAGAATGATTACAAATGAACAGTGACTGACCCAACTTATATAGCAATCTTGCTTATAAAAATGTTAATTAGCAATCATCTTAAAGGTATAGTCTCTGAAACACAAATACAATAAATACATACCTTAAAATACATAAAATGTATAATGTTATAAAATCTGTTAAAAACATATATATGTAAACTCACAGGAAACATTTCATTGTAAATTATATAGATATTTGCTTATATATATAAAAATATAAAAATATAAAAATATATGTTGTGAACTGCATATTGATCACATATATCCTTCCGCCCTTAGTCTAAGTATAGGGCTGATGGAAATGTTACTATTAGACCTGGGTATTCGGTAGCATTAGTCCTCATCTGCCACCTTAATTCAATTTAAAACAATTTGAAAAAAGTGTATTGGAATATCAGAAATTACAGCTAGAAAACAACTATTTAAGGGAGTGTAAGTGAAGAGAGGAAATTCCAAAAGGTCTTTGGACATGGAAGTATCCAACAGGGTTAGTCAAAGACTCTTTGTTACATGTTGAACTTCTTGAATCATTTAATAAACATGGTTGTGAACTTTTAGACTGTCTTATTAGAGACAATGAAAGAAAGTTACTTGGCATATCAATCAAGGTAAAGACTCTTGATGACAGTATACATTCGGATTTGTTATTTGAACTTAAACAAAATGACTATTTAAAGATTTTTAAAAGGGTGGGCAATAATATTTGTGATCTTCAATGGAAAAAGGACAATAAATTAAAGAGAGATGAGAATGACTATGCCCAATGGAAAGCCTACCCCCACCCCCTTTGAGACAATATAGACAGACATTTTATACAAATAATTCTGTCAATGATAATCTGCATGTCCCCGATGTCAACAGGGATGATAATTTCGATGAATTTCAACCTGACCCTTTAGAGTATACCTCTCTGAGGAGGTCTGAGTGACTGAAGAACCAGAGAGGGGATATGGGGTATTACAACTGGAATCTCAAGGGGAGGGAGAAAATGTATTGAATGTAATAAATGTACTAAATGTATCAAATGTATTTAATATCCTGAATGTATCTAATGACTTGGATAGTTCTACAACTTTTGACCTTAACCTTATGACCCCAAACTTAATTCCTGATGCACATTTTGTATGTAATGAAGTAGTGAGTGAGGGCTTTCATGACACATACAATACTTTAAAATATACCTGTGGTGATTTTAGCATTTATAATTATACTGACTCTATTTTTGACCAGAAATTGGCAGATGAATTTGATAAAGGGCTTTCTTTTGTCCCATGTAGAAATGCAGTACTAGATGAAGTATTAATTAATTTAAAGCTTTACACAAGGAAGTTAAACTTACAGTTTTTCTTCAAAGGAATGTCTTTTAATTCTATAGATCATGAATTGTGTAAAAAAACAGCTTATTTAACCCCCCCCCCCTTGAACCCTTTAGTACAAACATTTGAGAGAATGTGTGAACATGACATACGTAAACTCCTTAAAAACAAGAGAAAGTATTCAGACTTGGACAATAATTTAACTATATATGAGAGTAAACTAGTCAGAGATGTATGCAACAATAGGGCAATTAGAGTCATGAAACCTGACAAAGGGGGTGGTTTGGCCATCATGAATAATAACTCCTATGTAGAAAAAATGTTTGGTATATTACATACTGATGTATATTGTGAAATTAGTTTGAATGAGAAAAAATATACTGTATAGGAAAGTTGATGTAATTCTAGATGAATTATTGTTAAACAGGGAAATTAGTTTAGATGACTATAACTTTATGGCAGTCAAGTCCCCAAAAATTCCTACTATTTTTGGCATACCAAAGCTACATAAGGATATAGGTAACCCACCCCTTAGGCCTATTGTTGACACAAAGACATCTAAAACATATTTTATTGCGAAATTTGTAGACACTCAACTAAAATCAACATTAAATAATTGTAGTTGGGTTTTAAATGATTCATGGGACTTCCTAAAGAAAATCAATAAAGACATGTATGATGATGGTCTTATTTTTGTGACAATTGATGTCGGGGATTTGTTCTCTGTTATCCCACATGAACTGGGTGTGGAGTGGTTTTACCTAATTTTATGTAGATATACCAATATCAGACATGAGTTGTTAGGACTATTAGAACCTTAATGGAATTGGTTCTAGACACCAATGTCATTGTATTTGGAGCGCAGCTCTTCAAACAATGCAAGGGTGTAGCAATGGGGGCTATATGTGCCCCTATATTTGCGAATATTGTTCTTGCCTTTTGGGAGCTAGAATTAATTTTTAACAGCCAATATGTACAATATTGGAAGTATTATGGCAGATATTTGGATGACATCATTATCCTGTGGCATGGTAGTATGGAAAAGCTTAATAGCTTTTTGCCCTACATAAAGCAAAGTACAGACTTTTTATATTTTACATATACAGTAGGAAAAGATGAAATAGATTATTTGGATATTACCATCAAGAAAAATGATATAAAAAAGACTTTACAACAACACTATTTAGAAAACCTACTTACTCTAATACCCTCCTGCACTTCAACAGTTTCCACCCACTACACCAGAAGAAATACTTGGTAAAGGGCCAAGCTGTTCATTTGGCCCGTATGACTTCTGAATGGGAGGATTTCTTACAGCAAATTGAAGTATTGAAGAACATGCCTTTGCAAAGAGGCTACCCTGAATTGATTTTGAAACCTATTTTACAGGAAGTTGTAGACAAGAGGCATAAAGGGTATTATTTTCCTTGACTTGGTAAAGGTATTATTCAAAATGAAAGTTTACCTAAGGAAGGAATTGACTTTAAAAGGTCAGCTATTTTTAAGTTTAACAGACAATTCACTGACATTACCCAGATTATTCAGCATAACTGGAATTTATTTCACACCAGTCAAGATTATCTTGAAATAGTGGGAAAGGCTCCAAAAACTGTCTATCAGAAGGATATTTTCTTCAAAAATATGTTAGTGAGAAACAATATTATTGACACCGAAGTAGGGGGTAGTTGAAATGTGGATTTTGCCTTCAATGTAAACATATCATGGAGTGCATTGAGATTGATATTCCTAATTATGGGAAATATTTCTATAAAAAGAATTGTTGTTGCAGCAGCAAATCTGTAGTTTAACTTGCCCTTTGCCAGTTATGTCCATGTTTTTACATTGGCAATACTATTAATGCCCTTAGAAGTAGGGTCTATCAGCACTGCTATGACATCAGGAAGCAGGATATTAAAAATGCCTTGTCAGTCCACATTAATAATAATAATGAGGGACACAATTTTAAATTCACAATTTTAGAGTAGGTATCAATGGGGGATGGGGGGGTCCAGTTAATGACTTTTTAGAGTTTTATGAATTAAGGTGGCAGATGCGGACTAATGCTACCGAATACCCAGTTCTCAATAGTAACATTTCCATCAGTCTTATACTTAGACTAAGGGCAGAAGGATATATGTGATCAATATGCAGTTCACAACATATATTTTTATATATATAAGCAAATATATATATAATTTACAATGAAATGTTTCCTGTGAGTGTACATATATATGTTTTTAACAGATTTTATAACATTATACATTTTATGTATTTTAAGGTATGTATTTATTGTATTTGTGTTTCAGAGACTATACCTTTAAGCTGATTGCTAATTAACATTTTTGTAAGCAAGATTGCTATATAATTTGGGTCAGTCACTGTTCATTTGTAATCATTCTGATGAAGTTTTTTATTACAAAAAACGAAAGCGCTCAATAAATTTTGGTTCGTGGATCCTGGCTTGCTTCTTCTAATACTTGTTATTTAGTTTGCTGTTTCTTTACACGTTGTGTATTGTAGTATCATATTAAATATGAGGCTATCGAATCAAGGGGTCTTTTTAAGCCTATCAAGTCTGTCACTGTATTGGTTCTCGAGGGTTTCGGTGTGGTATATATATCTCAGCATGGGTGACCAAGCATTTATAAGATTCCTCTCAAATTGAGACATATGGCCATACCAGGGGTATATTTACAGTTCCCCATCCATTGATTCAAGTTTTGCTTGACTAAATGCAGGAATGAACTCTGTTTCATATGGGTGGGAATTCTGTCCCAGAGAATGGTGAGCCTTTGAGACACATACCTGTCCCTACAGCGTATCTTATTTATGTTGCAGGCCAGGTTTTGGTCCCTGGATCAAGTGTTCTTCTTGCAATTTATTTTATGGATGTACCACAGGTCCATTAGAACTGAATTGAAGGATGATTTATAGGCCAGGCATAGGTCATCTCTCAGCAGCCTGTAGGAGACCAAATAAAAGGACAAGGCTTTGAGGTGGTCTTCATAGGACTTGTTTTCCACATCATGTATTCTTTTTGTGTGGAAACTCTGCAGACCTTTGAGTTGTTGTTCAAGCCTGGGCAGGTAGACACAGATGGGGCATTATACTCAATGATTAGTCTCATGAGAGCAGAGTGCAACAGAATGAAGACATGTTTGGGTATAGATGTCATACCACTGATTGCAGATTGCGCAACATAGAATGATTTCCTCTTTACAGTAGACACTTGATGGTTAAATGTTAAATCACCGTCTGTATGCATTCTCAAATCCCTGACTACAGAGTCTACTCTTAGGGGTGTATTGTCAATATTGTAGTTTGCTGGTGTGGCTGTCATTCCAAAAGATACTCTGATGCACTTTTTGGCATTTAGATTTAGTCCGTGACTCTGGCACCAGTTATTAGTTTGTGTCAGGCCTTCTTGAAGGATATTTGTGTCTGGGGAGATTCAAAGACATTGACATTAGCCTTGACCTCAAAAAAGTAGATGTCAAATAGCAGCAACCCCAAGACTGAGCATTGGCACACACCACTAGTAACTGGCCTTTTTATGGAAGTGGGCTCCCCTATTGAAAATATTTGGATCCTGTCTGTAAGCCAGTCAGCTATCCTGCTGGTGATGTAGGGCTTTATACCTAATTTGCTGAGCTTTTCTAAAATGCCCCTGTGAGTTATTGTGTCAAATACCTTGGCCAGGTCAAGGTAGGCAGTACGCATCATTTTACCCTCTCCCATTGCTTTGGTGACCTTCTCAAAGAAGTCCATCAAGTTGAGTAAGCAAGACCTGCCCGTCAGAAACACAAACTAATTTGGGTCCAATATTTGAAGATTACCTATCATTATTTAGAATATCTATGATTATTCTTTCCATAGCTTCCTATATCAAGCTAGCCAGGTTTATGGGTCAGCAATTCCTCAGGTCCATGGATGGCCTGCCCTTTTGCAGCAGGATAACAGCTGAAGTCATAGATTTGTTTTGCATGAAGCCTGTTTGGAGGCTGTGGTTAAATAGTGATGCTAGTAAGCCCAGTAGTTCATGTTTCATGCTATTAAAGATGCATCCTGGGAGCATTATCAGAACCTATTAGTGCAGTGTTCTTGACCTTGGAGAGTGCCTTTGAGCACCTGCTCCCTCATGATAGTTGGGGGGGTTATGGATGTGATATTTCCTGATGGAAGTCTGGAGGGGGAGCAGGGTTATATACTGCACCCAAGAGGTTTCCTATATCTCTTGGTCCATATAGGTGGCACCATTTACAATTAATTTGTTACATTTCTGTCTATTTCCTTTGAGGTTATGGACATAGCTGAAGGAAGCTTTGCGACTCTCCTTTGCCATGGAAGTTAATTTTACCGAAAATTTGCCTTTGTTAGACATGATTAGCCCCCGAGTTGCTTGTTTAGGTTAATGAAGGATTTTTTTACCTTGTTAGGAATTGCAGCTCCACATTTGTGTCATGAATTTATGCATTTTGTTATACAACCTATTGAAGATGGGATTCCACCAAGGCAGCTTATTTTATGAGATGATCCTGTGCTTAATCTGCATAAGTATTGGTGTTGCTATGCAGCTGTTAATATGATTGTACAGGATCTCTGTAAATGATTCCACATAGGCAGCAGTGTTCTCAGGGTTGAGGGGTGGGCACTTGAATTTTTGCCAGGGTGTCACTTAATAGTATGAAGTTTGCCTTAGAATAATTCCTAAAAGTTCCAGAGTTAGCTGGTGTTCTTCATTTTACCTTAATTCAAAGGAGACAAGTTTATGGTCTGTCCTGACCATAGGTTTATGGCCCACCCAAGGTTGGGAGTGTTGGTTAAGTTTAAGGTGTTTATCCCACAAATACAAGGTACAGGAGTTGATTCTTGCCTTTGAAAGAGAAAGTGTCTAAGCTTAAAATGGCCTACAAGGGCAGCTTGCCTAGTACTTGCCTACCAACTTATGAAATAGGGAGGATGTAACTTTCTACCATATTTGTGAGGACCAGGTCAGGGATATTTGTGGACATGGTGGCACATTCCACTCTCCCAAGTGTAATGTCCTTGTTGCTCATGTTTATCTGGCTATGCATTAATATGAATTAAAGTATCTACTTTTTGTATGAGTTGGGAAGCAGTTGTTTTGTAATGGAAACATTAGAGTGCTGTGTTACTTTCAGTTCGTGTAGAGAAGCTCTTCAGTAAATAATGGCTAGTTTTAATAGCAGGAGAGTTATTATACTTTTAGAAATTGCGTAGAAGGTGATTACGTTTTCAATTACTTGGAGTGACTAAGTTGTTACTGTAGTATGGTCAGTTAGTAGTAGCAGTAGTTTGAGGTAGTGTTTGAATTTTTTTTTTTTTAGATTTAAAGAGGTATTTTCAAAAATCTAGTTAGTTATGAAGGGGCTGCCAAAAGGGGGTTCATTGTTGTTGTAATTTAGATAATTTGGTTTAGCTTGTATTTAGCAAAATAACCATATTACAAATTAATTTATGTGTGGTCGAATGAATGCTAATAGCCTCTACAATTATAAAGTGTTGTTGCATGTGTAAGATGGATTGTATAGAATTTAGATAGTAAATCTAAGTATGTGTGCGTGTTTAGGAGGGTGTAGTTTAATAATATAATGCAGAACTTTAGGTTGTTGCCAACAATACTTATGCTTATTAGCCAGTTAAGCTCTTGATCTGTGAAGTCTGTCCAGGTAGTGATCAAGAGAGAGTTGACAGAGCTTGCTCTGGGGAGTAGGAAACCACCTCCAGGTCAGATTTCTTTTCACATGCTTTGATAAATATTGTACTCATTGTTCATATGTTCATATATTAATACTACTAGGCTATCTGCCCTTGTAGGGCATTTTTTTAAGCCTAGCCATGTGAGAATCAAACCCTGCACTATGTGCCAGCAAGGTAAAAACCTTAACCTTTATGCCAACCTCCCACCTCCTATTGTTAATATTAAGTATGGTATCAAAGGGCGTTAGCAAGGGTTCTTCTACTGATTACTGTGTCTGGAGGCCAGAAATGTATCAAAAATGCTTGCATGCTAAATTTGTTTTGTTAGAGAAGTAAATTGTAATTTTTTTTATTAATAAATGTAAACATTAAAAAACAGGATTGTGATAGATGTCAGCTGCTGTATTAAAAGAATTTGAATGGTTAACATAGCAATAACTTTTGTTGGTGGATAGGGTAAAGAAGCTTATATTGTCAAGATGACGTCAGAGATGGTGCATTTGTTTCTGTTATAAATGGTAAGAAGGACAGTAACTGAGATTAATGACTAAGCTGTGCTATTAGTATCCTGATATAGTGATGTTTACCCAGTGTTATGTATGCACATGTAAGGAATATGATCATTTGTAACTATTGTGGTTACATAAGAGAATGCAAGTCTGGGCTTATTTTTTTAGGTTAGTACAGAGGAGTAGAATTATAAATGATTTGCTAAATGACACTTAGAATATTGTAGTGGCCTGACATCTTATTTGTGTGCAACATTTGTCCTGGATTTGATAACTACATTCCAATATAGAGGAGAACATATGAGCATTGATTGACTTAGGCACATACAGTCGTGTGATGTCACATGGGAAAACAGCAGTATGACAGATTTTTTTGACCGATTCACATGTCATCTGATATCACATGTGGAAAGATAGTATAAAAGTAAGTGATACTGGAAAGGAAAGGAATGAGGTCAAATAAATTTAAGGCTCTTTTTTTTGCACATTAAAAATGGTATACTCAAAGACTGGGCATTAAAAATATTTAGTATGTCTTATTTGAAGTATTCAGTAGGCCATAATGTTAAATTGTGATATGTTTTTCTGCTACCTTACTTCATTGTAAGAAATTTCAGATGATCTGTTTATACTGCTACAATAAAAATAATTATATTTTTTGTTGCACAGCAAATATTTAAAGTGAGCTAAATGCAAAGAAATACAACATAAAGGATGAAAGTTCAAAACTCACTACTGATGTACATTGCAGAATATGTTCCATAATGCTAGACAGGGCATGTGTAAGATGTGCTATACAAAAAAAGGCATGCAAAAGCTTATTTTAGATTTAACACGTTACTAACCTGTTTATGAAATTCCCAGGTACATGAGATATTCAAAGATGTCTGCTAGGTCGGTAATCATTATGGGCATGGCATTATTTTGTGGCTTATGGATTCACTGTTAGATTTCAAATTGATCATGTCATATTTCACAGTGTAGGGAATATGTACGTTTATGGGAGTTCTTATTTAGTGTCACTTAAATTTTACTCTAAGAGTTTCAGTATACCTAACCTTTCATCCAGAAAGTACAGTTCGTTTGGACATCTTTGCTGTACTTTGTAAACTGACAGTGAACAATGAGCTGTTTTATGTCTGCACAGTTTCTGTAAATACAATGCGTAAGTTAGTTGAAAGAAGAATCTGATTGATAAAGTGTATACTCCACATTTGATCATTTCTTAGTTGCAACCATTGTTTGCATTCTACCGAATGCAATGATTTTCCTAGTATTGCATTTATTTCAAGGCTTATTCTACATTTTATAATACTTACTGAGCACAAGCCATGGTTAAAAAGGGTCAGAGGACCAGCCCACATATGTGGTGAAGAAATGTTAAGCAAAATATATAGTAAATGCTGATGGGTTTAACCCATGATTCTAATAAGGGGGTGCCATAATAACCATAAAACTAAAGTAATTTCAAGACTTTGGGCAGGATTCATGAAGCCTCCGTGTAAGAGTTACAAGGCTTACACGGAGGCTGCAGTTAAACGGTGTGATGTCAGCATGAGGCCATGCTGAATCACACCTAAGGCTAACACGGTCCGTGGAAGACAGTAGGGGGTGTGTCCGTAGGCCGAGCCCTGCAAACGGACACGCCCCCAGAAGAGTAAAAGTCCTGAAAGTAAACCCCCATGACAGAGTCCATGTAAATGTGAATAAACACAACACAACACATGCCCCCACAGACTATGAACATAAAATGTAGAAATGAACATCTTATAATTTTTTTTTTAAATTGCCCGTGAGTGCGCTCGTTTGCGCAGGCGTGCCCGTAGCTTAGCCACAGTTAGCAGTCAGTGAAAAAGCATATAAGAACTAAATATGCAAAGTAAGCCAAGAAGCAATAGCGTAGCGGTAGAGATGTTGGCTGAAGAGCAGGCAGTTATGGTTCGATCCCCCACAACATCAATTTTTATTTTTAGTGAAATAAGCATGAAACAAGTCCCTGACATATATGTACACATATAAAATTATATTTTATGTAAAATGTAATGAAATGGGCCATGTATTTTGAAGAAATGTGAGATAATAAAAAAAAAATGTCAGATGTGCCTATAGCTGAGCTACAGTCTAACAAGTTGAGTACATCTGCCTGTAGGTGAGCAGTGTTTTAACAGGTATAAAATGAGTGCCCGTAGGTGAGCAGTGGTTTAACAGGTGTAAAATGAGTGCCCGGGGTTGAGCAGCGTTTTAACACGCTGAAACTGTGTGCCCATAGCTGAGCTGAGCGTAATATGCGTGCTGACAGCCAAATGACGTAAACCAGCGTAACCCATTTGCGCGGAGCTGCGCACGTAACAAGCTAACCCATGGGCAACGTTGAGCAAGCTGTATCAAAACTGCCTTTACACAGACACACCTCCTAGCCTGTGTAGACAGTCATAAAATATAAAAAGCAATGGCCAGGTTCGAGCCCAGGATACCATGCACCATAGTCAAGGTACTGAACCACTAAGCCATGACAGTTTCACTTAGAAATGCAGTAATAGCATATATATAGGAATGAATAGAAAGAGGAGCATGACAAAGCAGGTTTTGTGAAGCTGATACAATTCCAAAATGGCCAATCACAGATAAGTGCGGGAAAAACGGCATATATAAGCCCCATAGGCGGGAATACACAGCATAACCGATTGTAGAACCGACTTGCAGCCAGAATGTCAGGTGTAGGTGAGGGTAGTTGCTTCCGAGCACAGAGGTGGGGCATTGAGGAGTCCAAATATATGGTTTGGCTCCTTGTCCACAATCATGAGGCCCAACTCATGCAGGGCCAGGTCCTGTGGGGAGCATATAGGGCTGAGGCGTGGGACTGGTTGGCTCATGATCTCACCAGTGCCACAGGGATACCAAGGACTGGTGAGCAGGTCCATCACCACCATGCGGACCTGAAGAGACGGAAGCAGGACCAACTGAACCGTTGGATCCAGGAGGCTGGGCAAATGCCCAACGCCCCACTACTGAGTAAGTTACATGTAATTATTTATGTAAGAAATTAACCTAGCTGATATTATGGAGATGTGTATTCCAATATTACTTTATTTATATTACAGCTGCAGGTGTCCGTTCTGCGAACCGTCAAGCCTATGGTGATAGGCTGGCACGGTTGTGCCACCAGGCAGGTCAGTAATTCTCTCCCTGTAACTGTAAATAAATATATAAGTATGACAGTTAGCAAAAGAGTGCAGTGTAGTCACTAATTAATAAAATGTGCAAGTAACAGTGTAAGAGGGTTTGCAAGTATTGCTTGATTACAAAAGTGTGATGCAGCCTGTAATCCAAACATAAAAATTAAACAAGTCTGAAATAAAGATGTCCCACCTGTAATATAATAGTACATAACCTGCAGCAGGCTGAAAGTAACAGCTGCAGAAGCTGAGTAAAACACGTGTGAAATATATCCCTGTTGAAATACAGAAACATGACAGAAGTGAGACTGTTGGAAAGGATTGTTATAACTACAGGTAAAACATGTCAATAAAGCCTAGAATTAAGTACCATCCTGAATTGTAAAAATAAAACAAGTGAGAGAGTGTGAGAAAGAGTTATGAATCCACCAATAAAGTAGTAATAACTCCTGAATAAAGTATACTGCAGTCAGTACAGAATGAAATGAATGTGACAGGCAGAACCAAACAGTAACATGTGTTGAAAATGGTACCGCAGCTGGAATGTGTGCCCCAAAATCTGGATATGTTGCTCTCAGTCTACAATATGCAGATAGTATGGTTGTCTGAAATACCAAACATCCACAGTTGTCTATAGCTATATAAAGCAAATGTAGCAGGATGATGTAGCTGAACAGAGCCAGATATGAATGTGTATGAATAAAAATGAAAATGTATATTGATGTAGCAGTAACATTCCTATCACCAACCTGAAGTAGTTATCACATAGGAAACTGTAGGCAGAACTGTAGTGTGTATATATCTGCAGCTATTAGAAATGTACAGCATATGTATTGGTATTTGAAGTTGTTAATTAAATTTTCTTCACCCTACCCTATAACCACATATAATCCATTCCACGTGAAATTGGTATGTGCAATCACAATTAACACCCCTGGACATTTGTCCTGTTGGTTCATACATATTTGCATGTACGTTGATGCATCTGCCCTGTTCATACATCCAAACCTGATGGCCTGTTGCCATCAATCAACCCTGCATGTTGTTGGACTGTGTATTGCTGTTCAAATTATGCATGTGTTATGCTTGCTGTTCAATGGTTTGAATATATGGGTGTTTGGTTAATGGGAATACTAATGCATGCTGTTACAACTAATCGTGAATGGTATTGTACATTACTAACCCAAACTGTCATAGCATAATGCAAAATATAGGATGACAGGGAAGGTGGGTTCCAGCGGACCCACCTCTCCCTCCTCAGCTGGCGAGTGCACCTGGCAGTAGTGCCCAGGCCGGACCCTCCTCCGGTGGCCCTGTGCCACCTGCGGGTGGAAGCACTGCAGGGGATGGGGCTCGTCCCCCCTCTGCAAGTGTGGCCGGAGGAGAACATCCACTCATCCTCCGTTATGTCCGGACTGTGGTGCGTAGGGAGATCCGGGATGCTGTTCTTGGGCCCCTACGCCAGCTTGAGGCAGGGGGAACACAACTAACGGGCATGCCTGCTGCCCAGCCTACACAGCCCCCAGCACAGCCCTGGGCAGTGAAGGCACAGTGGCAACTGCCCATGGGTGAGGATATCAGTTCCACTGTTGCCATCTGTGGGCTCATGGGTTCTAGGTATCCAAACATCCGTCCCCGTCAATTGTGTAACCCCCTCACATGTGTCATACACCGCCCCTGTATGCGTCTTGTTTGTCTTGTCTGTTAACCTACCCAACCTACCTCCCCAGCTATACCGACTTCCTGTACCTGACATACCACTCTCACCTGAAAAAAAAAAAAAAAAAAGGCACTCTGTACCCACAAAAAAATTACGCCCCATACATAGCTGCCCTTTCGCACACATGTCTGCTGGACATGGAAACTGTCAATTAGAATTGGCTGTACAACAAGTATTATTGTTGTCCTTACACCTCTCTCAGGGGTGGAAGGTTTCAAATGTCACACCAAATTACAAACATATACACAGCTGTTGCTGATGAAGAAATGGGCAGCTATGGGCCTTACCTACATCCCTCCTGCAAAATCTGAGCTTGTTTCTCTACTGTCTTACCCTCTTTGTGACCCCTTTTTCACCACTTTCATGTCTCCCCATTTTCATTTCTTTCAAAGAAATTAGCGCAGGTGTGCGCAAGACTAAGCACTTTTAAGCAGTTGTAAGCGGGTGTGTGCGGAGCTGAACATCAGTGCGCATGTGTGAGCTCCGCACAAACCAGCGCTAACCCGGTTACAACTACTTAAAAGTGCCCTAGTCACTCCGAATGACAAGGCCTGTAGTCTGCTCAAAAGCAAAATAAAATCCCACTGTCAGTCCCGAACCCAGGAAACAGTAGTCTGCATGACTTACCACTAAGCTATGACTGTTATATAAGAACATTGTGCTACAATAAATATATCATGCAATAGTAGGAATGAATGTAAAGGGAATACAGGATGTGTAGTACACAAAGCTTGTCATGTATATTTACTGTCAAATGTAGTGGATTTCTATAATAGTAGTGTGCGAACAGAAACAGCCATGCTAGTTGGTAGCTAGTAGGTAATAATGTCACTGTAGCACCTTGCAAGCCACACACATACTCACAGCAGGATAATCACTGCCCATACCCCACAACCTCTTACAGCAACACATCCGGACTAAGTAATAAAAAATGTGGAGCAAAGCCCCAAAAACAGGGACACATTCCAAATATTGCTCCAACAAACTTAGACAGTTGAGAGAGTAACATGTTTTGCATTATGTTGGATGTTTGGAAGGGTATGAAGTCTGAAACTGAAATGTTTGTCACTATAGTCTGACTTGAGCCCTGAGTGATTTGCCAGAAAAAGCGGTTTATGAGATATGGACCAAAATATGAGGCAAAAATGTGGACATCCTGCAAATATCTGTACACTTGAGAGGTCTGATACTGCCATATTTGAATAGTTAAGAGCCTAGACATAGCAACAGTGACTGAGTTACAGGGATGCCCAACAGACTCCCTGTGAAATGTACAAACAGTAGGCAGAAAGGTGTTACAACACATGCAATGGTAACTATGAAGTACTGAAAGTATGCACCACTTGCACATCGGAAATAGTGTAGTAATACATATGCTCATGCTAACCCACAACTGCAGAATACCAGACAATTTAATGGGTGTACCCCACTGATATGTACCATTCCATGAGGCAGATAAAAGATGCACCTGAGAGTCTCTGGGGCCTGCTCAGCAGCATACTCAAATACCCTAATAGATGTCAAGGCCCACACCATGGCCAGACCACACTGCACACAGTAACACCCTAGCAGATATAGCAAGCATTCCAAGGTGTGAATGTACATGGAAAATAGGAAAGCCACAGCAACACACTACAGTCAAGACACCTAGCAGGCATACAAGTAGTGAATGTAAAGGGCAAATATTGAAGCCATAGCAACAAAGTGCAAGAACCACTGCTATATACCAGTTACACCACATGTCCTACAGGAAAGCACACACACCCACATTAACAGTAGTAGTAGTCTTAGGTGTCAGTGTACATACACAGTTAGTACAGGAAACTGGAGAAATGAATGGAGAAATGTTAATCTACAACACAGCCAGAAATATGAGAGAGATACTAACCTTTACACTCACAGAAACAGTGTCCACAGCATACCAGCATGGTCCCTGCCCTTAAACTCTGAAAGGGCTACGCCTATCTCACATACCTTTTTATAGCACTGTCCTGGAATCACAGTGAGAACTGCAATCAGTACACAACTGGCTGCATGCAATTAGCAAATGCTGGCTAACAATTGGTGCAGAGGCCATCACATGGACATATGCAGATACCTACAAAAGCATGCTGTACTCCCAGACCACACATGCAATACTTTCATTGCACCCTCTGGAGGTAGGGAGAGAGAGAGAGAGAGAGAGAGAGACAAAAAAAACATACACAAACAAAAACACTCAACAAAACCTACTAGAAAGCTGACATCTGTCAACTGGAGCAGCAGCAGGACACCAAACCAAAAGGCAATGCAAGCAGCTGTGACAAACACAGGTAATGTAAAGTAATACTTTAAAAGTCTACATACTGTGAACCCTCCATATGTGTCATTGGTCTGCATCCATATGTATATGAAGGGCAGGGGACATACAGCAACTATCAGTGAAGGTTGTACATACATATGTATGTGAGGGCATCTATGTGCACATATCAATGTAGGTTGAATGTAGGGTGTAGTGCAATGTACAAAGTAGGTTTCACAGTTATGTATGTTTAGCAGTATGTTAGTGTGTGTATACAGTTTTGTAAACAAACATGTTGATATACCTATCTATCATATGGATACGTATGTATGTCAATATATGTATGTGTATATATATATATATATATATATATATATATATATATATATATATAATATGCATATATGTATACATAGATAGAGAGGGATGTAGGAATACATAGACAGATGTAGATAGATAGAATATGTAGAAACATATATATGTAATACACACATACAGATATAGATATATGTAGATACATATACATAGACAGACAGATCTGACTATCTACAGATATGACTGTATATGACGATCTCACACTCCCCCTGTCCCACCCCTCTGTCACTCTCACCCCTCTCTGTCACACCCCTCCATATTTATAGCAATATATGTACATCGATATATATATATGTGTATATGTATACAGACATATATATATATATATATATATATATATATATATATATATATATAGACATATATATGTATACATATACATATAGATATATATATATATATATATATATATATATATATATATATATATATACATATATATATATATATAGAGAGAGAGAGAGAGATGTATATATATTCTGAGTGAGGCACATGTGTACAGATGTATTGCAACAGGTGCCTGGTGACAAAGGCATGGAGTGAACACCAGTGTCAAAACTGGAGTACCATACCCCATTTCAAATCACCTACACCAGTAACCACCAGATATGTGATTGGCTGCCCACCGCTGCATGTGTCAGGGGTGAACAGGGTCATAAATGTGTACAATAGTCCCCCCAATGATAGTCACAGTGGCACACTATTCCTGGAATACCTGCACATGGTGTTTCAGCTATGGACATGTAGGTCAGTGTACCCCTCCACACCACACAATGGCTGCCACGGTATGTACCTCACATGACAGCTACAGATATGGAGAAGGACACAGTGACATGTACAACACTGTGACAATGCACTCAAACACATTACCAATGCACAGTGACTGACAACACCACAGAGTACACACATACTACCCACATAGAGGTTACCACTCCTGGATTTACATACTTAAGTCACACCTATGACAGATGTCCAACAACCATAGTAACACCTCACACCATCCACAACCTAAATGACCGCTGTGTGTCGTCCTTGACACCACAGTAGAGAGCACATGGTGGAGGTACAGGTTCCTACCCACAGATAAGACATACCCTGCAATAAACCACACAGCGTTAAGAAGCAAGACTCCCCATGAGTACATGTCACACATACCCCTGCTGAATGTTAGTCAGATAGGTAATATGCCATATGAGTCACCCTGTGTAACTGTTTGACAGGAGCAGGTACCATAACATCACATGTGTCACAATAGTCAGGGTAGCAGAACAGTATGCTGCTGTAGTCCCAGGGGCAATAGCATATTGTATTGTGTTGTATTGTAATGTATTGTATTGTGTTGTATTGTATTGGTATGTAGAGGTGCCTCCTTTGTGGAGTGGAACCACTGCTGCTGTACGCCAGTGTACAGCTACATATCCTGTAGTCAGGCTAGTGTTACATAGCACTTCTATATGTGTGTTTAGCTCCTCTTGGAGTTCATGTAGTATGCAACCGGGGATACCATCAGGTCCCATTGATGCTGTGTTTTTAGCTTTTCTGAGGGCGGCTCTCACCTGGACATCTGTGATGACAGGGAGGTTACATTCAGCTGGGATAAGTATGTCTTAGTTTGGGGGAGAGGGAGGGGGGAAACTTGCACTGAATCTGTCTGCCACAATGTTGTCAATATCTGTGGGTTCAGTGAATTATTTGTTGTTGTGTACTAACTATGAGCATATTGGAGGGTTTCTGACCAGGTTTCTAACATAACTGAAGAAGGCCTTGTGGTTATCTGTAGTGTCCCCGGTGATTTCCCTCTCAAAGTTGCCCATGGATGTTTGTATGAGAGAACATAGCTCTTTACTAGTGCTGATCAGACATGCCTTCCCTTTATGGAATTATGCTCTGTCTTGCAGTAGCTTCCATCTTTTGTTATACAATCTGTCTATGGCTGGGGTCCACCAGACAGGATGCTTTCCCTTTGTGGAGAGTGTCTTGGTCTTATATGGGATTGCATGATCCATGCATTCTCGGAGATGTCCGTAGAAATCATTTGTGAAGGAGTCAGCATTGTGGGTTGTGGCTTCCACTGGCCCAGTGGGCTTAAAGGATACCATCTTAGTCTTACAAAGTGTAAAGTTTGCATTTGAAATGTTATTCACTGTAGTCATTTGTGCTGGTGGTGGAGGTGGGATATGTATATCCAGGGCAATTACTTTGTGGTCAGCTCACAGTAGTTGATGATGTACCCCATACAGTACCTCAATACAAACCCCCAGAGTGAGGAGGTTCTTTGGACCTGAATCAGGGTTCTGACTGCTGGGGTTTGGCAGTATGTCGTATGGAGTGTGCCAGGTACTGTTGCACAGTTGTTGGCTGAGCACTGATACCTGGCCATTTACATGTGTATCCACCAATAGACAGACAGATGCTATATATGTGAGATATGTTGTATCACAACAGTCGAGTAGCATGTGTAGTATGTGTGCCAAATTCTGCTGACATATTTTGCTGATATCATTTTATTTCCTTTTTCAGGACCATGGCTCACCAGCGCAATCCAGCATACTCTGCAGCTGAGGATGAGGAAATACACCAGAGCCTGGTGCAGGATTATGCAATACTCTTTTCCCACACCAACCAGAATCAGCAGGAGAGGGCTGCACTGTGGCAAGACCTGGTCCGTCGGGTAAATGACATAGGCACGCATAATAGGACATATGAGCAGGTATGACATCACTGCAGTGATTTAATCAGAAATGTCCATCAGCGTGCGTCGGATATCCACAGGCAACAGGTTGCCACAGGTGGTGGGGTGGCTACACATTCCCCACTCACCAGACTGGAGGGACTACTCATAAGTGTTGTGGCTCCTGCCCACCAACAACAGCAGCAGACCTGCATTATGATGGAGGCTGGAGCCACACAGCACCAAGACTACGAGCATGCAGGTAATATGCCATATGTATAGTTGACTGTTGTGTACACTGGTAGTTAATGCATGTGTGAGGTGTGTCCTTGGTTTGTAGCTGTCATCATAGTATTTAATGTGCAAATGTGATATTCTCAATATCAGCAGCTGACCTGTGAAAGGCAACTGTTGTACTACTGACCTGTATCATACTCAGTAACAATGGCACAGTTGTGCCCACTGACATTAATTTCCTCACTTCTGCAGGTCCCTCCGGTGTAACAGCAATGCAGCCTATGAGTGTGTATTAACAATACCTTTAATAGTCTTGATAGTAATAGTAATATTAGGCTCACTTAGTAGTGCTCTGTGTATGCATGCAGGTGTGTCTGTGTCTGTGTGTTGATATCTCACATACAGAGTAGTGTGCAAGTGTGCAACTGTGTGCAAGTGTGCAACTGTGTGCAAATGTGCAAGTGTGCAACTGTGTGCAACTGTGTGCAACTGTGTGCAACTGTGTGCATGTGTGCATGTGTGCATGTGTGCACCTGTGCATGTGTGCATGTGTGCATGTGTGCATGTGTGCACGTGTGCATGTGTGCATGTGTGCACCTGTGCATGTGTGCATGTGTGCACCTGTGCATGTGTGCACGTGTGCATGTGTGCATGTGTGCATCACTGGTATCATTGTGTAGACATTGTAAACTGTGTTTCCTGTTTCCCTCCCACAGGTTCTGGTGCTGCTCTGGTGTCATGCAGCAGGGAACCTGAATCAGGTGCCCCGGGTACTGATAATGATGACATCTGTGTAATGGCACAGGAAGGTGTGCCAGGGTCCATCATTGGTCAGCCAATTGACAGTACACAGCTGTCAACCCCATCAATGCGCAGTCATCCTGCCAATACATCCTTTGTCACCAATGTCCCTAGGTGATGGACAGGATACAGTGGGCATTGACCAGGATAATGTGGTATCTGTGGCACATGCTTCCCCACATAGCAGCCATGGGCATGGCCCTGAGATGGTACCACACAGAAAGATGTCCAGGGGTTCTCGTGGGAGCATCCGTGGGCGTACTGCCCCTGTCAGACGTGCCCACAGAGGTCTTACAACCTCAGCTATGTTTCGGGCTGTCATGTAGGCACAGTCTCGTATAGAATGGTACACCAGACAGGGTCTGAGGGAGCTGACAGCATGTCGCACAGCCATGACTGACAGTATGCGTGACATTTCGGATGCCATCTATAATTTCACCGATGTCATGGACAGGCATTGTGGGGACATATTAGATCAGTTCCATAACTACATGTCCATGAGCCAGGGCAATGGTGGACGGTTGAGGCATCGACGTGGGCGTATGCCAGCAACAGCAGCAGCTGGCAGTCGTCACAGATGACAACAGGGCCGCGGCCACCCCCATAGTGCCAGCAGCAGCCCCAGCAATGCCGGGTCTGTGCTGTCATCAGACCGCCCCAGGAGACCACGTGCACATGGCTCTGGACAGGCCCAACAGGGATCTGTGTCCAGTCAACGAACACCTGCTTCTGATGACAGTACCCAGTCTGGATTGGTACCAGATACAGTCCGTAGCACCCCTGCAAGGCACAGGTACCATGTCCATGGCCAGAGACACTGATCTGTATGACCTGGCAGGTACAGTCTGTGGCTGTCCACAAACTCCGGTATATGGCAGCCATGAGGTGGAACTGTGTGCATCCATACACACATGTGAATTGACAACACCTAGTGCTACTGCATACACGCACACACTGCATCAACATTGCCCCACCTTGTACTGCTGTCCCTCACCAACACACATACACATACATGTCAATTGGTGGTATCAGTGGCAGACTCAGGCATACCAAGTTCACACCCTGTGCATATGATGAAACTGTGCCACCTCCTGCAATCTGTAACATCAGTGCAGGTACGGGTTAACATGTTGCTGATGCACAGGGTGACTACATAGATGTGTAGTAATAGTATCATGTTGTTAACCGTACTGTGTGCTGATATAATTGTGGGTATATCCCAGCATGCCTGATGCAGTAAGGGTATGATTGTCTTGTAATGTTGTCTACACCCATGGTAAGTACCATAGTGTATTATCTGCACATGTTTGCATACTGGTGGTAAGGATGTCAACAGAAGGCCACATACATAGGTAGCACAGGGGAAAAGGTAATTAAAGTATTGATACGCAATGATGGGCATGTAAACTGAAAGTGGCATGTTGCCCACACTGGACTCTGCAATGCAGATGTTTGAGAATGTTGATATGTGTGCAGTACTACATGACTGGTACAGGACACACAGGAGCACCCTAGCACTGCAAGCTCACATCTCCTACCATGCTAGACAGCCCCAACACATAAAACTAACTTTCACAGGAGGGAGAGTCCCCATAAATGTCAGGGATACTGTGGTGGCAGGACAGGTAGCATACATCCTACTAAGTATGGAACCACTGAGTGAAGGCTCAGTGTCTGTTATTTGACATGTGTATTACTGCAGGTGTGAGCACCTAGGTTTCCATCCGGTTATTGTACATCCTGACGGTACATGGTCTGTACACTTGTGTGTGCTGAGACTGGACCCTGGCCATCTGACCTGTGTATTTCCATGTACATGTGTATAGTGCCAGCATATTTGCACTGTTACCTACTGGAAGTGGTACAGCTTGTTTGTTGTACAATGGACTACATGCAGCCCTGCTTACTGTAGCTTTGATTGCATGCATGTTTGCTTGCAGTTACCCTGGAACACTGATTCCACATGCAATGCAGATTTACAGAGCTTCTGTGGATTCCTAGTGACATCTGCATAGCTTACTATATGTATGTCCATGTCTCACTTGGCAGAACGTCACTGTTTTTCCTGTTCGCATATACGTTGCCTGTGACACATTGCATATGACTTACCTGGCATTTGACCATGTGAGCAGTCATATATGCCAGTGTTAACTAATCACAGGCACTACACCCTCACATACTCACCTTCTATACCTTGTTCCCCATTGGCCCTATGTGCTGTTAATCACCATGGCAATCACAATACTATGGTAGCATGTGCAAAGGTCACTTGTCAGTCACCTCTATGGTACAGTTGTGGAATATGTGAGTCATGTGGCAATGTCACAGCTGTCACATGTACACAGTCAACCCTCTCCCCTACACATGGATGTACAACACATGTGTGAGATGCAACCACATAGCCAAACTGGGGACTAAGCACTCTGAACCTAGTACTGGCATAACCTGTCAGGTGGCATGAAATACTACAGTAACTACAATACCAGTCTGATGTAGACCTACACTGACAGCAATCCAAACACATGAACACACTGGGGCATTCGTGGAGCCTCAGAATAGCATCCTGCCTGAGCAGCAGACACCTCTGCAGCTGGCACACAGGCATTTAAGCGGGAACACAGCACATGCAACACATAGCACACAAATCCTGTGTGCCAAACAGTCACAGCCTGTACGGCTAGACAACACACCTGCTACAGTTGTGTTAGGTACATTTATTGTCCGGTAAAGTGAGGTCCCGCTCACCAGGCTGGACAGGGTGAAGGTCACAGTGATATGCCCATGGGGCACTATGGTCCACCACATAACACAAGCATACAGGTCAGTCAGAGGCATGGACACATATGACTCAGTCATTGTCCGTGCCACTATGGCTGACCTGTGATGTACCTCCCTGAACTACATGATAGGGAACATAGAAGGGCTCTCTGAGCATGTGGCACAGGCTGGTATGACCCTGACCTTGGTTGGCATCATACCCTCACCAAGACTGCTGATGTATTACTGAATGCTGATGAATTACTGTAGCTACAACACCCTAGCTGAAAGGTTCCTAGCATGTAGTCACTGCATTGCTATGGAACAACTTGTTACCACTCCCACAACAGGTGAGAACATGCACCTGTTCATCAACAACATGTAGACTATATGCCCCAGAACAGATGTGTATCCCTCGCCGCTAGGATGATACCATATACAACTCACACTGTATATACACATACCACATGCAGCACCCACACAGATAACCACAGTCATAATGTTATCCAGTGCAAATACCATGTATTCACATGTGGCAAGCGTCAGACATGGGAACTATTGAAGGTCACAGGTATATATGTGTATTTGGCACACACATACATCATCTGTGTGCATTGCCATTACTGGTTTAATCGATGTCATGCATTATTGTGAACATAAATCCACACACGTGGGCATTCTGTGTGACAAAAACACACGTGACATTTGTGGAATTCAAAGCCATAACTAACTGTGCTATGACAGTAGTGAGAGATGCAGTAGCAGAGCATGCTATTTGCATTACTGGGAGATTTGCCCTCTTCTGCTGTACTTGTAGGGTGCTGACATCATCTCTGTGTAGAGATTGGAATATGCAGCAGCTGGTGTGTTGTACTGGTTGCCAAAAGGGCCAGTTTTCTCACACATGTAATTACATACACACCCTACTTCCACCCCCCCACACACACACTTGCTAATTTCAGGATTCAAACCCCTACCTAACTATGTTATGACACTAGCACGAGACGCAGTAGCCGAGGGCACTATTTGCATTACTGGGAGGTTTCTCTTCTCCGGCTTTACTTATAGGGTGCTGACATCATCAGTGTTTAGAAAGGGAAATGTGCATCCTGTAGTGTGTTCTCCTAGTTGCCAGAAGGGACATCTCTCTCACACAGTATTGCACACACACTAACCCCCTCACCCAAACACACACACTGAGCATTTGCGGGATTCAAACCCCTACCTAACTATGTTATGGCACTCAAGACAGATGCAGTAGCAGTGCGCGCTATTTGCATTACTGGGAGATTTCCCTTCTCCTGCTCTACTTATAGGGTGCTGACATCATCAGTCTTTAGAAAAGGGAATGTGCATCCTGAAGTGTGTTTTCCTAGTTGCTGAAAATGACATTTATTTTACACAGAATTGCACACACATTAACCCCCCTCACCCAAACACGCACTGAGCATTTGCAAGATTCAAACTCCTACCTAACTATGTTATGACACTCAAGACAAATGCATTAGCAGAGTGCGCTATTCGCATTAAGGTTTCCCTTCTCCTGCTGTACTTATAGGGTGCTGGCATCATCAGTGTTTAGAAAGGGGAATGTGCATCCTGTAGTGTGTTTTCCTAGTTGCCAAAAGGGACATTTCTCTCACACAAAATTGCACACACACTAACCCCCCCTGACCTAAACTGAGCATTTGCAGGATTCAAACCCCTATCTAACTATGTTATGAAACTCAAGATGGACGCATTAGCGGAGCACGCTACTCGCATTACTGGTAGGTTTCCTTTCTCCTGCTGTACTTATAGGGTGCTGACATCATCAGTGTTTAGAAAGGGGAATGTGCATCCTGTAGTGTGTTCTCCTAGTTGCCAAAAGGGACATTTCTCTCACACAGAATTGCACACAAACACACTGAGCATTTGCAGGATTCAAACCCCCACCTAACTATGTTATGACACTCAAGACAGACGCATTAGCGGAGCACACTATTCGCATTACTGGGAGGTTTCTCTTCTCCTGCTGTACTTATAGGGTGCTGACATCATCAGTGTTTAGAAAGGGGAATGTGCATCCTGTAGTGTGTTCTCCTAGTTGCCAAAAGGGACATTTCTCTCACACAGAGATTGTATACACACACACTAAGAATTTGCAGGATTCAAACCCCTATCTAACTATGTGATGACACTCAAGACGGCCGCATTAGCGGAGCACGCTATTCATATTACTTGGAGGTTTCCCTTCTCCTGCTGTACTTATAGGGTGCTGACATCATCAGTGTTTAGAAAGGGGAATGTGCATCCTGTAATGTGCTCTCCTAGTTGCCAAAAGGGACATTTCTCTCACACAGAATTGCAAACACACCAACCCCGCTCACCCACACACACTGAGCATTTGCAGGATTTAAACCCCTACCTAACTATATTATGACACTTGAGGGAGACGCATTAGCAGAGCGCACTATCCAAATTACTGGGCATCTGTTCTGCACCTGCAGTAATTATAGGGTGCTGACATCATTATTTATACAGAGGTATGTGCATCTATTACTACCTGTCAGGTGGGGGATAGCATATATATGCATTTGCAGCCACCTACTTCAGGGTCAGATATGCACATCAGCACTGGCAGGTTATGTTCTATACCATGCTTCGTGACCACAGGACCTGTAACACACAACACAACCAGTTCAGACCACCCCTCCCACATCCAGGACACACACTTTGCTTCCCTGGGAACAGTGCCAATATATGACGGTGTTCACATACACCATTCTAGTTGTTAACGTCAGGTACAGGTATACTGTGTGTGGGAACTACTCAGGCCTCTACAACATTACCCTACAGCCACTACAAGTTGTGAGTCCATGTGCTATGGCAGGACCACTCACCACAGCCACAAGGGGGAATACATATTGCACCTGACCATCTGCAACATGGGTACTCACTGTTCCACACCAGAGGTAGACCACCATTGTTGATATCTGACCATACCCACCTTTCCCTGGACATCCATATCCCATCTCCACCCCCAGGCAAGGTTGTCACTGCACACAAAGTGTATTTATCAAAAGCAGACTTTGCACTTGTAAAGACTGGGGTGGAAGACTTCAAAGGACCCATGCTGGGGGAGTATACAGGCCACTCTGCATAATCCTTGACAATTGCATTCTATGAGCATGTGGAAGGTTTGCATTGGTCATGCTATCCCAAATATACCCATGACTCCTCCACAACAGGACACCTGTCAGGTGTACACCAGCCATATATGAGCTGTCCAACAGACGGAGTGAACTAATACATTGCAGAGCAGTAGCCCACAGAGGGAGGACATCTCTGAACAGTGCTGGCACGACACTTCAATCCTTCATAATCATCACGACAAAGTGTTGACAGTGAAATTGTCCAGACACTGCAGATAAGGCTCCCCTCAGTCTGTTATTGACGCCCACTTACTGTTAGAGGTCCTCACCAACCCTCTTCCAGCACACACCAACAACATGGATGTGGCATAGCAAATTCAACCCCTGGGATCTCCACTGTGTCCCTGCTTGATGGAGGCACAGCACACTAGCCTCAAACGGTGCCTTATGTGACCTACTTTACAGTGGCACAGTAGCCTACTGTACTGGGGAGGCAGACGCCAAGCACACTCTGGCTAAGCTTTCATTCCCTAGAGCAAACAGCCTAGTATTGACCTCTACACCCATATGTTTACTTGTCAGATGCACAATATTTGTTGCTGATAGACTGTTTGCAGGTCTTTATTGCCATAGCATTCCCTGTTTCTATGAACAACTTGTGTATCTGTGGAAGATGTTTGAATATAAGAGGGATCCACTATATCACTTATGTCTCTGTAGTCATTTAACTGTGTGTACTGGGCAGATTGCTGTAATGTGGTTGGTTCCTGGCATAACACGTACAAATACCAGATATGTGTGGCCAACTGCTAAACTGAGATATGGCCTAAGTGTGTGAGCATGCCCAGTTCAGGCTTTCCATGGAATGTTGTCTGACATATGTCTCATTTATCAAAGTGTGCGAGCATGCCCAGTGTGAGCTTTCCATATGTTGAACTCTGCAGTCCACCACATTTGTGGATGAGTGTGAATTTCAACAATATCTCACGTTTATGGTTGTGTTTTGTGTGTCATGTTGTGTACTTACTGTCCATCTGCTTTGTGTCTGAACACAAAAGGGATTATACTGAGCCTGCAGGGTTTGCATGGAATACTTTGCATATAGTTGTCAATATCCTTTCATACTGACCTAACACTGTAGTACCATATAGTGTACTGGTTCAGTACTTTCACTGCGGTGGACAGTATCCTGGGCTTTAGTCCTAGCACTGCTTTAAATTTTCATAGTGAGCACAACAGACTGGTTAGGGGACAGTTGTGCACATATGACCATGTTGCTTTTTGTTCAGATATGAACTACTTAAACCAGGCTTGTCCAACATTGGTAGTTTATTCCACAACATAGGTAGACATTTGCAAACACTAGCGATGTGCCCTAGGCCATTTCTATTGCTAGTCAGAGAGTGTGTTTGTCCTTCGACACACATTGTAACTGGAGTTTGCCATGACATATGTCATGGTTAGTATACTGTGCCTCCTTCTACCCATGACACAACAGTGATACCCAGGGTAAACCTACCATCTCCCATCCACTCATCAAGATTCCACGGCTTGCACCTGTCACCACTGGACTTTCGGATATTGGCAAAGGCTCTTGCCACCCCCATAGTGCCTTTTTTAGGCAAGGCTCAAAAGTCAAACCCACCCCCATAGACAGCACAAGGAACAAGAAACTAAGGGTAGTACTGCTAAACGCCAGAAGTCTTAACCTCAAGATGCATGCACTCGAAGCTCTCCTCAGTATGGAGAACATCGATATCTGTGCAGTGACAGAAACCTGGTTCAAGGCTCCAGAGAGCACCCCAGCACTACCAGGCTATACCTCATATCATGCTTTTCGGCCCCAAAACCGGACCGAACCAAAAAGGAGGGAGAGTTTCCATATTTATCAAGGATATCCACACCTCCAGATTAGTGGCATTGCACGAAGTATCGGAGACCATCCATGTGCAACTAACAGTGGGCAAGACTGCTTTTCAGTTTATAGCATCCTACAGACCACCCTCTCAAAGTCAGGAATCCCACTCGGCTTTCCTGAAAACATTGGAGAACATGAAGATCTCTCCGAACACCATTATATTGGGTGACTTCAACTACCCAAACATTGACTGGGAGCACTACTCAAGCCCCAGCACCTTAGCCCAAAGGTTCCTGGAAATTATAAACTCAAATGCTATGGAACAACTAGTCACCACTCCCACAAGAGGGGACAACATACTAGACCTGATCATTATCAACATGGGGACTCTATGCTCCAAACCAGAAGTATATCCCTCATTGGTAAGATCAGACCATAAATTAATTTCACTGGATGTCCACATCCCGACCCCACCCCAGCCCAGAAAACCACAGTGAAAAACTTCTCAAAAGCAAACTTCTCACTTCTCAAAACTGAAGTGGAATCCTTCAAGGCCCCAGGGCCAGTGGAAACTATGGCCCAAACTGCAGAATCCTATATAAACGCATTCTACGGACATCTCCAGGAATGCATGGGTCATGCTATCCCAAACAAAACCAAGACCCAATCATCCAAAGGCAGGCGTCCAGTCTGGTGGACCCCTGCCATAAATAAACTGTACAACAGAAGGAGGAAGCTACTACATGATAGGGCAATATCCCTAATAGGGAAGGCATCTCTGATCAGTACTAGCAAAAAATTACGATCCCTCATAAAATACTCCAAGGCCAGCTTCAAGAGAAAAATTGCACAGGACACCAAAGACAATCATAAGGCTTTTTTCAGTTATGTTAGAAACCTGGGATGTAATTCCCAGACTTGTTCTGAGTTGATTCTAAATGACAGAAAATACACTGAACCCAAAGACATCGCCAATATCCTGGCAGACAGGTTCAGTGCAAACTTCTCCACCCCCTCCCCCCCAAAAGAGCAAGTATCTATCCCAGCAGAGGGCTGCCTCCCAAACATCTCTGATGCTCAGGTGAAGGCTTCCCTCTCCAAAGCAAAAAACACTGCTTCCATGGGACCAGATGGTGCCCCAGGTTGTGTCCTACATGAACTCCAAGAGGAACTAATCCCTCAAATAAAACAGCTATACAATCTCAGCCTCACTACAGGATATGTGCCCACAGAATGGCGTACAGAAACAGTGGTCCCACTCCACAAAGGTGGACCCTCTACGGACCCTGGAAACTATCGCCCCATAGGCCTGACTAGCTTAGTCTGCAAGGCTATGGAGAGGATCATCATGGAGCTCATAAACAAAGACATTGGGGACCTACAGACACTAGATCCTACCCAGTTCGGTTTTGTCAAGGGCAGATCCTGCCTTTTGAACCTGGTTGACTTCTTCGAAACAGTCACCAAAGCCATAGATGAAGGGAAGGTAGTCCACACAGCCTATCTGGACCTTGCAAAGGCATTTGACACAATACCCCACTCGGGCATCATAGATAAGCTATCCAGCTTAAATATAAACCCCTATGTCACAAGATGGGTCGCAAACTGGCTCAAAGACAGAACCCACAGAGTGAGAGTTGCTGGAGCCATGTCCGACTCAAAACCGGTCACAAGTGGCATCCCACAGGGTTCTGTCCTGGGACCACTCTTGTTTGGTATATACTTTTCTGAGGTACAGGCAAACGTTGGAGGACTATGGCTCACCAAGTTCACAGATGACTGCAAACTGGGCGCCATAATCAACTCTCCAGCTGACACAAACATCCTTCAAAAAGGTCTCACAGAGACAGAAAACTGGTGCCAGCGCCATGGTTTAAAGCAAAATGCCAAGAAATGTATAGTCATACCCTTTGGCAAAAACAATGTGCCCACAAAGTACCACATAGGCGGAAACCCATTAAGTACAGAGAAAGTTATTAGGGACCTGGGGACCCAAGTTGATAGCAATCTCTCCTTTGAAAACCACATTGCCAAAGTGGTTAGAAAGACCTTCTACATAGCCCACCTCATCACGAAGGGTTTCACATCTAGATCAAGAGAGGTAATCGTGCCCCTTTATTCATCCCTCATCAGGCCCATCATAGAATACAATGCCTCTTTTGGGATGTACCTTACCCGACACCTGCAGCAATTAGAAAGACCCCAAAAGTATCTCACCAAGAGGATCAAGGGTCTCAAACAGATGCCATATGCTGCTCGGTTAAAAAAACTCCAGCTCTACACAGTTGCATACTGCCTACTTCGAGGCGATCTATGTCTGACATACAAAGCTATGTCAAATCCAGAATTAATGGACATGCTCCACCTCAGTAAATCTAAATCCCTTAGAGCCACATGCTCGAGGGACTTGAACCTTAGCACAGAAATAAATAGAACTTGCTGGAGGGACAGGTTCATAACCCAGAGGCTCCCTTCGCTCTGGAATAGAATTCCAGTTCATGTGAGGCAGAGCACCTCACTGAATCTCTTCAAGATGAATCTCGATAGGTGGATGGGGGATCGTAGGTTTGTCCCAGGGATTACTCCTGTGTCACTATTGGACAGAGGCACAGTAAACTAAACCTTAAAAAGGGCACAGTATACTCAAATCAATGGGTGGCGTAAGCCATACAGAATCGGGCTAGGCTTATAATTGCCCCAGGGCAGATAGCCTACTATGAACCTATGAACCTATGAACCTCTTGAGGAGAGTCGATGAGTGACTCTCTGGCTAACCTGTACTGGGGGTTTACTCAAGAGTGGGGGTGGCTTCTGTGTTATGGATCATTCAGTACAGCTTGTCCTATGTATGTCATTGCTGGGGTTCTGGTCTCTCATGTGCATAGCTCACTGCCATTCAGATTGTACAAGGTGCAGCATGTTCATTGATTCCAGCTTGGACATGGCTTTATACATCAGGCACAGCTTGCCTCTGGGTGGGCAGTATGGCAGTGTGTGGAGCTGCAGTTTGTTTAATCAGGCAACACATGGCATCTGTTCAAGCTCTTTGATACTCCTGGTGAGGTACTTTTGGGGTCTTTCCAGTTGATGGAGGTGTCTGCTGAGGTACATCCCACAGGGGCCATTGTAGTCAATTGTGACGCTGATGAAGGATGAATGCAGAGCCACAATGACCTCCCCTGATCTAGATCTGACAATCTTCATGATTAGGTGGGTATATGGTATGTTTCTGTAACCACTACAGCCACATGCTTGTCCAATGCAGGATATCTATCAACTTGTGTCCCCAGGTCTCTTATTACATGTTAAGTACTTAATGGGTTAGCACCTATGTGGTAATTGGTGGGCACTTACTGTATATCCACAGGGGTTGACTATACACTTTTCTGCAATTAGCTTGCTGACATGGCTATGGCACCAGTTGTCTGTTTCTATGTGGCCCTTTTGTGGGATGCTTGTGTCAGCTGGAGGGTCAGATATGGTGGCCAGTTTGTAGTCCACTGTAAACTTGCTCAGACACAGTCATTTCATGTTGGCCTGTACCTATGGGACATATATACCAAACAAGGGAGGTCCCAGGACCAAGCCTTGTGGGATGCCAGTTATATCTGGTTTGTAGTCTGACATGGCTGCAGCATTTCTGACCATGTCAGTTCTGTCCTTGGTCTGGCTTGCAACCCCTCTACTGACATAGGGGTGTATATTTAAGCTGGTGAGCTTATCTATAATGAACACGTGGGGTATTGTATGGAAGCCTTTTGCAAGGTCCAGCTAGGCTGTGTGGACCACATTCCCCTCATCAATGACCTTAATGACTGTTTCAAATGAGTCAAACATGTTTAAAGGGCAGGATCTGCACTTAAGAAAGCCACACTGGGTAGGGTCCAGTGTCAGTAGGTCCCCAATATCTTTATGTCTGCGGTACATGCTGATCCTTTCCATAGCTTTGCAGACCAAGCTTGTCAGTATTCTGGGGTATTAGTTTGCAGTATCCATTCAGGCAACACCTTTGTGGGGAAGGACCACTGTTGTTGTACACTGCTCTTTGGGTACATATCCTGTGGTAAGGCTGACATTGAGCAGTAGTGTTATTTGGCATTCCATTCTTTTTGGAGTCCATGTTGGACTCAGCCCAGGACACCATCTCATACCATTGATGCTGTGTGTTTTGCTTTGTAGATGCTGGCTGTTATCTCAGCATCTGCAATGTCAGGGGTCAGCACTCTGCTGGGATAGATATTTTGCATTTTGGGGGGGGGGGGTTTGCACTGCACCTGTCAGGTTGGATGTTGGCAATATGTGTGTGTGTTTGGTATGTTGTTTGTAATATTTCAGTGATTCAGAGCATATCTGTGAATTCCCAACAAGGTTCCTACCATCAGTTAAGAAAACCTTGTGATTATCCTTAGTGTCCTGTACAATTTGTATCTTCATAGGTTCATAGGTTCATACTAGGCTATCCGCCCTAGGGCATTTATAAGCCTAGCCAGAGTGTGTGTGGCTTTCGCCACCCCTTGCTATGTGAATATTATGGCCATTTATGGTTTACCTTACTGTGTCTGTCTGGACGTGACACAGTGAAGACCCCCAGTGTACATCTACGATCATCCATCCACTTGGCAAGATTCCTGTTGAAGAGAGTCAGTGAGCGGCTCTGCCTAACATGGAGTGGGATTCCATTCCAGGGTGTAGGGAGCCTCTGGGTTATGTATCTGTCCCTCCAGCACATCCTATTTCATTATGTGTTGAGGTTGACATCTCTCACTCTCACAGCTCCGATGGATTTGGGTTTTCTGGGGTGGAGCATGTCCATTACTCCTGTGTTGGACATGGCCTTGTACAACAGGCATACAACGCCTCTGCGTAGGCAGTATGTGACTGCATACAGCTGGGGTGTCTACAGCCAGGCAGCATATGACATATATTTGAGACCCTTTATCCTCTTGGTGAGGTACCTTTGAGGTCTTTCTAACTGCTGCAGGTGTCGGATAAGGTACATCCCAAATGAGGCATTGTACTAGATTATGGGTCTGATAAGAGAACAGTATAGGGGCACAATGACCTCTGTTGACGTAGATGTGAATCCTTTCATGATACGGTGTCCAATATAGACAGTCTTCCTAGCCACGTTGGCAATGTGAGTGTCACATGATAGGTTACTGTCCACTTGTGTCCATAGATCCCTGATTACTCCTTCCATACATAATGGATTTCCACCTATGTGGTAATTTGTGAGTACCTTGTTTGGTATTTGGTGAGACATTCATACTGTCCAGTGTCTTCAGGACGGATGGGTGGGGTTCCTGTGTGTGAGAGTGTGGTCTGTAGCATGCTACAGACTGTACAGCAGTTTTGCCTACGGTTAGTTGCACATGGGTGGTCTCCGATGCTTCGTGCATTGTCAGTTACCTGGACGTGTGGGTGTCTGTGCTGAATATGGATACTCCCCCTCCTTTTATGTTTTGTCCAGGTTTTGGGGCCATAATGCATGATATGAGGTATAACCTGGTAGTGCTGGTGGTCTGTCAGGAGCCTTGCTGCAGGTTTCTGTCACTGCATGGACATCAATGTTCTCCATACTGGAGAGGGCCTCGGGAGCATGCATGTTGAGGTTTACACGTCTGGCATTGGGCAGCATTACCCTTATGTTTCTTTCCACTTATGTTTTCTAGGGAGGTGGGTTAGTCTTTTCAGCCTTGCCTATGAAAGGCACTATGGAGGTGGCAAGAGCCTTATCCAATATCCAGACGCCCAGGGGTAACAGGTGCAAGCCATCCCTGGCACAGCAGCGTGGCTTGTCAAGCATGACATCCCAAGCAGACAGACATTGGATCCCCTTGGAATGACACCAGTAATTGTGCCACTTGTTACAGCTGATCATTCTGTGTTTGTACTGTGGCATCATTCTTGGTGAGGGTAGGATGCTGCACACGGTCAGTGTCATACCGGCCTGGACTACATAATCAGAGAGCTCATCTATGTCTCTTTTCATGTAGTCCAGGGAGGTACATCTCAGGTCATTCACGCCAGCATGGACAATGACTGCATCATATTTCTACTTGCTTTGGGGTGACCTGCGTACTTGTGTTATGTGGCGTTGTAGCAGCCTACAGACAGCTTACTGTACCCTTTCCCTTGTTCAGTCTGGTGAGCGGGACAGCAGTGTGTCTGACTATGGAGTCACCTATTACAACTGTATCAGGCATGTTGTTTCTCCTTCTGGCCTGTGACTGTTTGGTACACCAGCTTTGTGTACTATGTGTTGCATGTGCTATGTTTGGAGGTAGTGGTTGCTTGGGTGTCTGCTTTGGAGGCCTCTGTTGATGTGGTGTGTTTGTAATTAGGGCCTCTGGGAATGTTTTTCTGTGTTTATGTCTTTGGTTTGCAGTTGTGATAGGTCTATGTGAGACTGGGTTTGTGGTGTGTGTGGTTACCTTCTCCTCCTGACTAGTTTTGATAGTACTGAGTTGAGAGAGCTCAGCCTCCGGTTTGGATAAATGGTTGCATTTCTCACATATATTTGTATTTCTTGGGGGGAGGTGAGGGTTGTCTGTGTACATGGGGCAGGTGTAGCATTGCCTCAAGATTCACAGATTCAACTTGTTGTAGCTGGTCTTAGTGGATTGTATGAGTGGACATATTTTATTGCCATACTACTGATCAATGATTACTTCCCTTTTTATGTTTGCTCTATCATGTAGTAGCTTCCTCATTCTCTTGCATGGTTTGGTAATGGCTGGAGTCCACCATGCCAGATGCCTGCGTGCATGGCATTGTGTCTTGGTTTAATTTGGGATTGCATAATCCATGCATTCCTGGCAGTGTTCATGGAATACCTGTATAACAGGTTCTGAGGTGTGGCCCATATTTTGCACCTGCACAGGGCCTTTAATGGATTCCACATCAGTTTGGAGGAGTGCAACTTTTGCTTTACACATGTTTTTCACTGTGGTTTTCTGGCCAGGGACTGTGGTCAGGATGTGTATATCCAGTGTGATTACTCTATGGTCTGGTCTTACCAGTGAGGGATACACTTCTCATCTTGCCATCCAGTACCCATGTTGCTGATTATCACATCCAGTATGCTTACCCCTCTTGTGAGACTGGTACGTTGTTCCTGGGCATTTTGGTTTATGGATTCTAGGAACTTTTGTCCTACAGTGTTGGAGCTAGAATAATGCTCCCAGTCTATGTTTGGGTATTTTCAGTCACCCAATATAATGTGGTTTGGAGGGCTTGATATATTCATGTACTCCAACATAGGCCAAGTGCAGTTCCTGGTGTTAGGATGGTAGTCTGTAGCAGGCTATAAACTGGGAGGCAGTTTTAGCCACTGTTACTTGACCATGGCTAGTCCATGCTGCTTCTTGTTGTGGTACCAACATGGGGGTGTGGTTATCCTTGACAATTATTGCTAGTCACCCTCCTTTTGTAGCTTGTTCCATGTTTTGAGGCTGTACAGCACAGTATGAGGTGTAACCTGGTAGTGTTAGGGTGCTGTTGTGAGCCTTGACCCAGTTTTCTGTTACAGGACAGATATCAACATTCTCCATACTGGGGGAGTTTAGACTGTATGCATCTTGCTGTTTAGACTTCTGGCATTGGGTAGCATTACATCTAGGTTCTTATCCCTTGTGATACCTATGGAGGTGGGTTTGTTTTGAGCCTTATCTATTCAAGGCACGCTGTGGGTAACAACAGCTTTTGCCAGTATCCATAAGGCCAGGACTGATAGGTGCACACCACCCCTAGCAGGTGGAGCATCATGTCATACTCAGCATGTCATCCCAGGTTGGCACACATTGGATCCCCTTTGACTAATAGCAATACTTCAGCCAATTATTGCAATTGATCATCTCATCATCATATTGTGGCATCATGCTTGGTGAGAATAGGATGTTAGTCAGGGTCATCAAGTTTGCATATACTACATGGTGTTACATTGCTTAACACATGGCATTCATGCCTCAGGTGGTGCTGCAGGGCTGCCTCTGTCGGATGCACATACTACACTCCCTGTACATGTTTGAGAGCAGGTTATGTCATTTTAGGCATCCCTGTTATTATATGAGTGAGTCAGAGAGGGGTATCATTCCCAGGGTTCCTACTGAGCCAGTGTATGTGCTATGTGTTGCCTCTTTGCCAAGGCCAGGGAATACTGGGCACGCCTCCTTCTGCCTACTGGGGCAGGCTCAGGCTGTTCCTCCTCTGAGTCACGCTCTGCCTGTGATGGCCTTGGCAATGGTGGGGGGCTGTTTGGCCCGGCCCTATGCTGGTCCTGCTGCAGCTGTTTTCACAAGATCATATTATGTAGCATAGCACATACCATGACAATTTGGGTACATGTAGTTGGTGAGTACTGCAAGGCTCCACCAGATGTGTCCAGACACCGGAACCGTGACTTGAGCAGCCCAAACACACGCTCTATTACATTACGTGTTTGTGCGTGTGCCTCATTATGGCATTCCTGTTCAGGTGTGTGTGCGTTTCTGATGGGTGTCATCAGCCACGGCTCCAGTGCATAACCTGCATCCCCCACTAGGTGTCCATGTGGCATGTCCCCATTGGCAAATGTCTGGTACAGCTGCGTCAAATACCAGATATGGGAATCATGGTAGCTCCCAGGGCAGCCAGCACACACATTCATTATTATGCCCTGGGCATCACACACGACCTGGCAGTTGATGGAGGGGAAGCCCTTGCGGTTTATGTAGGCCCTACCCCGCTCACCAGCTGGTGCTTTGATGCATATGTGCGTGCAGTCTATTGCACCCACTACCTCAGGGTATTCCGCTATTTGCTGGAATAGACACATATTGCTGGCCAATACCTCACAGGCATTGGGGAAATATACATGATCACCGACATGTGCTGACATGGCATCCAGGAACTGGTGCAGTACCCTGGAGGCTGATGCCTGTGATATCCCCATCATATCACCAGTTGGTCTCTGGAAGGTACCTGTTGCTAGTATTCTTAGGCTAACACATACCTTGGTTTCCACTGGGATGGGTTCCCCTCTGTTGGTTCTGTGTGTGAGGCGTGGCCTGCACAGCTCGACAATTTGCTGCAGGAGGTCTCTGTCCACTCTATAGCGCTCCACTATCTCCAGCTCATGTAACCCATGGTAGGTGACCCTGGGCCTGTACACTCTTCTCCGTCTCCTCACTGTGGGTTGTCTGGCACCATTTGCATTGTCACCACCCTCAGCAAGTTGCCTATGTCTCCTTATGACAGCTATGGCAGCTCCTAGCATTTCTGCTCTGAGTTCAGCTTTTTCAGTTTTCACTTCTAATAGCTTACTCCTGTCTTGCAGTGTCTCTTTAGAGAAACATCCTGCACTGCTGTTTGCAGAGTTTTAAGTGCTTGGCTGGGCTACTATTCTGCCTGTGTAATTGCCTGCTTCTAATTGTTTTCACCTGCTAGCTCCAGCAGTATTCCCTGCTAGCTATCTTACTAATTCTGTTGCTTCCTTTTTCCTTTCTGTTTCCTCAGGGGGGAGCAATGCGCATACCAGCAGAAACATGCTCACAGTGGCTTACACACGCACACATGCTTACACAGTTTAGCATCTTCTTAATCGGGTTAAAACGCACGCACACCAGTGCAAACAGTCTTACACGTCTGCCAACAGGCTCCCACATGCTCAGTCTGCCTTACACGTGCGCACACTGCCCTACTCGTGCCTCATGGCGCACACACGTGTGCATGCATGCCCAGCAAGAAACTTTGGTGTAAGCAACAGTGTACACCTTCCATTTCTTGACTTTCCCATGCTTATCTTGTGGCACTCCTCTTTCCATGATATGTGTCTGACCTCCAATGAACTGCATTTCTTTCTGCCATTCCCCCCTGTGATGTCACCTATCTCCTACTCTGTTCCTCCCCCTTATGTAACTCTTACACTACTCAGAATGTGCTCATTTGCTATGTGACAGTGGGATTCAGTATCCTAACACTCATTTACATCAGATTGCCTACTAATGCTTAGTTACATGTCTTAGACACAGCTTCCCCCCTTAGCAACCACTAAACGGTGACCATGTTATTTTTGGTCTACTGGTCCCTGCATTGTAAATCCATGTATTGCATAAAACCCACATTTGTGGGTTTATAACCTTCATTTTTATGTTTTATATAGCACAGCCCGGTTGCGCGGGGCTGTGCTGCGTTTAAACATCGTCGATCGCCGAAAAAAAAATATTTATTTCTCAAATTTGCATTGGAGTACCTTGCTAATGGCCACATATTTGGCCATTGGCATGCTGCCTGACACACATGCACCCTTTATTTGGAGCTGACATGGCTTCATTGTGTTATTTGCAGAAACGTACTCAGTTGTCAACTGAGTACATTTCTGCAGCTAAAACGGCTCTTACACAGGCTGGTTTGGGCTTCCTGGATCGCTAATCTACCTCATTTGCATGCCTTTTGTCTGCAAGTGAGGTGATTAGCATATCCACGCCGACTCCGTGTAAGAGATGTTTTAGCTGGTCTCTTACATGGAATTTCGGGCTGTTCCTGGATCGCAAGGGCTGCATGGAGTCTTACACTTAGGTTTTAATATGATTAGCTATTATGTTCAAAAATCAGTTATTAGCTTACTACACACTATAGGGAATGCAACGGATTCTTCCCAGCATTGGTGGTTTTTATTAGATCCATCATATGCTACATTACAAACAGTTGTATGAAATCAGTATTACAACTAGATCAGTATACATTAAACTACTTAAGAATGTTCTGTTATATTTGAAGTGATTTAACTACAGACAGTTCACTCAGTATTAAGTATAGAATGTTCTCTGATCAGCAGTCTGGAATATACATTAAAGCACTGCTAGGAATGCTTCACTTTGGCAGGCCTTTAAAGATATATGATGCTTTGTAACACAGATCCCTATTTTTTTTTATTTAGGTAATTTAAAACAACAGAGAAAATCAGGACATTCACACCATGTAGATACCTCTAGGTATTGACACAGATGTAATGTAGCTGTGGCATGAAATTGCAGACTGCTAGTGTACATTCAGAGATTGTCTGATGTAAGTGGGATAAGATAAATGCATGCTTAAGGGTCTCTAATTCACTGAATGGGACTTCTTTTGTTGTTTGTTTACTTTTCCTAAAACCTATAACTCTGAGCTAAGAGGCTTCACAGTATTAAGATATTAGCATGCCTCAGTTATAGTCTTATTTGTAATATACAGAAGAGTATAATATTAATCTCTGATATTCCTTTATTTGACAGTTGTATTTAAAAAGTAATGTGTAGGACCACTGCCTCTGAATACAAGTATGTTGTTGTTGTTTGTCTTTTCACAGTTAGGGGTCACCACAGCGGAACCCCGGTCCACTAATGATTGGCAGTAGATTTTTTATGGTGCCGAGTTGCCAGCTCGACGTTCAACCTTCAGCGAAGGCACGCCCATTCATGCATGTCTTTCGGAGGCCACTCGACTGCAGGGAGGACATGCAGACTCCACACAGAAGGCACTCCAGCCGTGAATCGAACAGGAGAACCTCTTGCTGTGAGGCAACAATGCTACCACTGTACCACCGCGGCTTTGACTCTGAATAAACTTTACTTAATTAGACATTGTTTTGAGACTACATAGAGCCTCTTCTCTCTTTCTGGACATATTTATTTTTTACATAAATCATATTCTATGTACAGGAATATAGCAAGAGGCATGAAAGTTATAAGCCCACCACAAGAAAACACTTCAGGAAATATTTTTGTAAGGTGAGAAACTGCAAAATAGGCTTTATAGTGCAGAAAACACAGAACTTCTATTACATTAAGCAGGGTAAGAACATAGCTACAAAGTCCCATCTGCTAGAGATAGTTCACTATGGCTGATAGTTAAGTAGTCGATATGGATTTGGCATCCTCTGCTGGCATGTGGCTTCACAGTTAGATATCCCTAACAGTGGCTTTGTCAGTACTCATGCCACACCATCTCTAGCAATTTTCAAGGTGTTCTTGATTAATTTAATCATAAAACATTTTAATAGGTACAGTTTACTATATTTTCTTTGTCCACAAAAGATGCAGTACAGTCCCACAACTTTGTAATATTGAGTGCACTCACATTATTTAATTTATATTCAATATTTATGGATTTAGATGCCTGCACAAATAAAACATAAAAAACAGCACAGTAAAATTACAATTTAGAAGTATCCCATCATTAGTAAACAAGATAACAAAATAAGTAAAACTGATCCACAAATGATAAAAACAGAACCTTAGACTTGATCTAAAATAAATCTGTTAAAGAAACTGCATTTTGGGGACCTGTGGGAGGTGACCTGAGAAGTATATGGCCATATCGGGTAAGGGAGTGGATTCCTCCATAATGCCAGTGGACAGAAACCAATGACTACTTACCAAAGAGATCCTGAGAACAGCTAGCCCCATACCTGAGGATCTAGGATGCCTCACTGGTTAAAAATGCATGTAGAGCTCTTGTCAGTATGTAAGACCCAGACTGTATACAGCCCAGAGAGTATATTTCTAAGGTGACAAAGTCAGACTTGTAATGAGCAGCAGAGGGTTCATATCCCACAAAATAAGGGTAATGCAGTTGTAGTAGTAGAACCAGCAGGCAAAGGCCTACACACAGAACTGTGTAGATGTGCACCAAACCCCACCCTATATGCTTATAGTAAAAGACATTGCAATAAATAAGATGGGAAGATACTAGTATATGGATTGTTACCATTGTGGCAAAAGACGGAATAAGTTAGTTTATCCTGGTGACATTTTGTATGTGAAAATAAGATGTAAGATGTTTTAATGACAGCAGTAACATGGTCTGTAAGTTTAAGTCCATCATCAAGAATCATTTCCAAATCACACATTCGAGAAACAATTCCATTCTATTCCACTGCTGACAATATAAGGACAAAAGAAATTAACTTGCAATGGATGGCTGGTGACATGAATTAGCACTGTCCCATATTTGCTGATTTATGTTTCAGTTCCCTGTATGCCAGTCAGTGAAGAAAAGAATCTTAGCAGCCTACCAGGTTCATAAAATCAAGACTATGTTTTGGGAGAGCTATATGGAGATGGAATCTCCTGTACCAAGAGCATACCCAAAGAAGTTGGAATATCTAGCAATAATCAGTGTCATCTCAAGTGATTTAACCATGCAAATGTTAACACCACTAACATTATTATCCTGTTAACAAACACACACAACACAGAGAACTGGCAATGTAGATGCTGCTATACGCAGTCTAAGGATTTCATTCAGTCATGAGCTGGATTCCAAAAGTTGGGAACAACCCTACAGAATATGCTGAGTAAAGTAAAAGATCTGCCCCAGCAATGTAATTAGTAAATGAAAAACAATGTGGAATTAGCATATAGATGAGTGGTTAACTTACAACATGCCGTAGGGAATGCAACATAGTATTCCCAGCACCAACAGTGTGATGTAAAAAGAAGGATCAAAAGTTCAGGGTAGCTATAAAGATAAAACAGGAAAGATGCAGAATGTTAAACTGAGCATAACAAAGGAAATCTGGGTCACTCTTGAAAAAGCATATGTGGTAATTTGACAGATATGTCACAGATGTCAAGCAAATGTAGGTGTAAGCTATAAAACAGAGAAGAAAGCAAGAAATCACACACCTTAGTAGCATATTGTGAGTCCAGAACATGCAATCTAAGTACAAATGTATTAAAATGCATAAGACATAAATATACAAATATATAATCATTTTATACTATCAGAATGATGCAGATTCATCCTGGCAGCTGTGGACATTTAAAAAAATCAAAAAAAATGTTGGTCATGTGGCATTATGACATTAAATGTCACATCACCAGCATTTCAGCAGTTGTGTATCTAAAAAAATACAAAAGGAGTGGGATGTGAGGGAAGAGCATATTTAATGCATACATTCCAAGGAGTAGGGGTGGGTAAAAGGGAAAGAATGGTCAGGCAGAGAGTCAAAAAGGCATATATATATATATATATATATATATATATATATATATATATATATATATATATATATATATATGTGTGTGTGTGTGTGTGTGTGTGTATGGATCTAGGACTTTTGCACAAAAGTGCAAAAGCCCGAATCCATTATCACCGAACACACTTTAACGAAAGCGCTTTTCACTGAAAAAGCGCTTTTGTTAAAGTGAGTTAAAAAAAAAAAAAAAACAAATCTATGTTTATGCAGGGGGCAAGCCCCCCTGCACCCCCATGTGGGGGGCTGTGCCCCCACACCCCCCTACTTTAATATTTTCACGCCAAGATCGCACTACAGTGGAGAAAATGGAATTTGCCCTTATCTGCAACATAGTACGATCTCCGGAATGGGCATACTTACGCGAAAGTGTTTTTTCAGTGAAAAGCACTTTCGCGTAAATATGCCCCACCCATATATATATATATATATATATATATATATATATATATATATATATATGTGTGTGTGTGTGTGTGTGTGTGTGTGTGTGTGTGTGTATATATATATATATATATATATATATATATATATATATATATATATATATATATATACACATATATATGTTTGAGTTTCAAAGAACTCAAAGCATTTTATAGAGATTGTGGTACAGTGGGGATCAGGGAATTTATCTTTTTGTTCACTTTAGTGCAGTCTTGGAGTTGGTATATATAATTTGCAGGGGTTGTGGAGTGGTGCAGGGGACTTGCCCCATCCTGCAAAAATGTACATTTTTGTTGTTTGTTTCATCTGAGTTTTTGGAAATTCAAATATATGGTCTCAACCGTATGAAGTTTGAGTTTCCAAAAACTTGATCATCTGACATAAACCTATATAAATACATATATGTAAATATATATATATATATATATATATATATATATATATATATATATATAGAGAGAGAGAGAGAGAGAGATATATATATGCGTGTGTATGTGCATGTAAACATGTATAAAGCCAAACAGATAGTCTGAAGAGTAAAAGTGTAAAGGACATTAACGATTTCTTATATAACTCTAAATGTGGTTTTTACAATCACACTAAAGCTGAGAATGATGCCTTACATGAATTGAGGAAGGACACTGACCTGATTATCATACCTGCTGACAATGGAGACGCTATTGTTGTAATGAACAGGATACAATATGTAATGAAAATGTTGTTGATGTTAGGAGACTCCAGAACATATAATGTAATCACAAGGGTGCAAGTTTATAGTTTGAGTCATAGGATCAGTCTGAGATTAAATAACTTATTCTTAGAACACTTAATATCCAAAGAACTATTTGATTATATTACAGTAGAAAAAGTTACTATTCCTTTAATAAGTGGTTTACCAAAGGTTCACAAAAATCCACAAGATCCTCCAATACAATCCATAGTTTCAGGCAGTGGCTGTGGTACAGAACGGTTGTCCATTTATGTGGAGTATATGTTGAAAAGCATGGTACAATCTAGTGAGACTGTAATAAGAGATACAGGGCACTTCCTGAATCTCCTATCTGACTTTGCAGCAAAGAAAGTAGAAACAGAACTTGTAATCCCTTGATCAATAGCTTATGGTGGATAATGAGTTGTTTTGTATCCTTACAGCTTTTCTGGGATACATTAGAACATGTATACAAACTAGCCAGCTTCATTGACATAGGAGGATAAAGCCCTGAGTATGACCTAGGTGACCCATGTTCAATTAGTAGCTCTGATGCCTGCAGGAGATGGTGTAGGGGAGGATAGGAGAGGAGTGTTAAGACTTTGATGGCCCACCTCACCTGGAAAGGAGTGGGAGCAAATGCCCAGAGTTCTTGTTCATATGGTTGCATGCCCAATGGAGACCAGAGACACCACAGGAGTACTTACTTCAAGGGGTATAAGGCTGCCTTGAGGACTAATGGAAGTGGATGACCCAACCTAACTAAAGCTCATTGTACAGCAACCTCTGACCATGCTACTGGATATGCACAATGGTGTAAGGCATGCAAATGCAAAATGATAACCACCCAGAAGGACTACCTAAAAGATTGCTTCTCTCATTTGGCTGGCACCATGGTGTATGGTGAACAAATGGACCAAGTGACCTGACCAAAAAAATGTCTGATGGTCAGCAAGCAATGGGGAACCCCTCCCCCAAAAATGACTACTAAAGAGATAATCCTCAGGGATTTCCCTAGTATATGAGTTTAAGAACATAACTGAGGCACTGGAAACATACAAAGTTGCTGTTTATTCCACAAAATTGCAAATTAAAATTTTCACCAACAAGGCTTCTTCAGGCGAACACACAAACTGAAATACTACAGCATCTAAAATGCTTTTTGTTCTTATATTTTAGCTTTCTTGTGAGGACTGGTTCACAACCTGTTCACTGTCATTTGTATTGTTCCTTTTTATAGTATATGAGTTTACAGAAACATTTCAAACACAGGGACTATGCTACTACAAATTGCACAGACAATACTGGAGTTAAAGTATTTCTTGCCTTATTTAAAGCACTTTTACTTTATTTTGAGTAATTCAAAAATTGAGTATGTTCTCTGTCCTACACAAAAGATGCACTTCATTTAACAATTATATTATTTTTGTTATTCACTAAGCATACTTATAATCCATTCTATGTGAATGTTTTATCCATGTTTTCACTTTTTTTTAAATGTACACGCCTGACATTTATCCATTTATATGAGAATCAAATCATGAGTTTTCATTTATTTATCCATTGTTGGCTAGGTTAGTCCCACTGGGATAATAGCCTCTTTCCAGGGGAGACCTGAGGTAGTATTTATACTGTTAGGAGAAATTTGGCCACGGAATCAGGGAGCATTCCCTACTTGTCATTGTTGTGGGTCAGACCCATTTTGGAGAAGCCCTTCCTGCTCCCATTCCAGGTGCAGAGGCAGCTCAGAGAAAGAGGGAGGCAGATGTAGAGAGAATGAGATAATGACATGGTGAATAAAATGGAGTAGAAAGCAAATATTGGGACTGGAGAATGTGTGCAAGATTCTAAGGAATTGTTTCAAAGAAATCTGTTTGATGGAAGTAAGTCAGCAAATGTTGGATGTATAATTACAACCCTCCAGTCAGGAGGGTTGTGGGATAATTTACTTAAAGGAATGGTGGTACAGAGTGAGCCAGAATATGTAGAAAATATTTCCTGGGGGGACACTATAGAGAAAATACAAAAGAAAGATGCAGAGACAATCCTGAAAAAATAATGGTGAGATGGAAAAGAAAACATATGCAGAGAAAGCAGAAAAAGGAAAAGTGGAGTAGCAGAAAAGAAGGCAGTAAAAAATGAAAAATGGAAGTATGTGGTAAGGATTTAAAGTAAAGAAGACAAATGAATGGACAGATATAAAATGTGGGACAATTTAATAGCTTCTTTGGGTGTAAAAGCACAGGACATTTGAAAATTTTATGAAAAGAAGTACTGACATTGCAAGAGTTTATGACAAAGGAGTTTATGGAGTGGTGGCTGGGATTGCAATACTGTTTTAAAAATAGAAAGAGAAAAAAAATGATACATGTACCAAGCATGATAAATTTAGAATGGAATATGGGTGTTGTAAAATACTTGGGACAACCAGAAACATGTTTTTTTGTTTGTTTTTTTGTTTTGTTTTTTTGTGGCAATAAAGGACATTTGATAAGTAATTATTACAAAAGAAATGTTATATATGTGGGGAAATGGCACATGATGCAAAAACTGAATTGAAATGCTATAAGTGTAACAAAACTGGGTATTTATGGGTAGTTTGAAGAAATAAAAATAAGAGTAAGGAAAAGGAAAAAAAGAAGAAAGAAAGAAGAAAATGAACAATGAGAACATTTTTAGAAGTAGTGAAACTAGAAGAAAAAATAATAAAGAGAACATAGAAAAAGTTTCTGAAATAAGTGATGAAGAAGAGTGAATGACTGAGGCCTGTTATAATGGTTAACATGTTTAACTCACAGATGCAAGGTACAGTGTTTGATTTGTCACCTTTAGGAGGAAAATTGGCTAGGCTTAGAATGGTCTATTAAGAAAGCTAGCCTAGTAATTACCTATGAATGTATGAAATCATGAATCCAAGGAAAAGGGAAAATGAAATGTTCCTTTTTGTAAATGTGAATAGTATTAAGAATATAGTAAGAAGAATAGGGATTTTGGAGTGATATGATGCATGTGATATAGATTTAATTACATTAGAAGCCACAAGATTTATAACAAATGAAGAAAGATTACAGACAAAGAAACTATGGGGAGGAAAAGATAATCTGGAATTTGGGAAATGAAAGATGTTCTAGAATAGCTGTATGATGTAGAAATTCGGCAAATAGATGTAACTTTAGCAAAATGGGAACATAAACCATTGTAGATTTAAAATGGAAAGAACAAGTATATAGAATTATAACATTATATGCTTACACTAATTGTAAAGAAAGGGAAAGATTATTTCATCAGATTTTAGACTATGTACAGATAAATATGAGTATTATAATAACAGAAGGCTTTAACTGTGATTTAAGAGGCAAACATTAAAAAAAGGAAATTATATAACACAAATGTTAGTAGTTATAAGATGTGGTAAGTTAAAACTCTGGGACAAAAATTCATGTATTTTCAAAAGGGGTATGTATAGAACTGAAACATATTATTTTATAGTATCAGAAGGTTAAGTTGTAGGAGAAGGGGGTTAGTTGAAACAGGATTTTCTGATAATCTTGCAATAAGGCTAGAGATAAAGGAAAACAATGAATATATAAAAATAGGCAAAGGAATAAAAAGGATAAATGAGAAAGCAATAAATGAAGAAGGAAAGAGATTAGTTATGCAGTTATAGAAAGATCATACTACTGTGAGAGCATTTTACTCAAATTGGTCTGAATAGTGGATGATATTTAAGGAAAAAATATAAAAATGTTTTACAAGTAGTCATCAGACAGAAAACAAGGCGAGAAAAGCAGAGAAAAAAAGTGTAAAAGAACATATAATGATGCATTGGAAGATTTAGAACATAATGATACAAAATATTTTGTCAAAGAAAAAGAATTATATGAAAGAAATTGAGAAAAAAATGCAAGAATTGTTATACAAGCAAAGATATTTTTGCAAGAAAAAAGAGAAGTATCAAGTTACTTAAGCAGTTTAATAAAGGAAGGTGGTGTAATGAGAGAAATAAAAAAAATGTAAGAGGAGAAGTAGAAAGAACTTGGGAAATGATTATGAATAGTATAGTTATGGAGTGTTTAAAAAAGCTATTGAATAAAACATGAGTAGCAAAAAAGTTAACAGAAAAAAAAGAATAAGGAATTTGAAAAGGATATTTCTTTAAATGAGCTAGATAAAGTATTAGGGCAAGTAAATATAGATCTGGGTGCAGGACTAGATGGAAAAGGGTATGAAATGTATAAAAATTTAAGGGATTAACAAAAAATATTTTTCAAAGATTTTGAATGAATAGTTAAATGAATGTTTTATGTATAAAAATTACTTAGTGGAATACTTAAATTCATATGGAAGAAAAATAGAAGACAATTAAAAAAAACTGAGGCTGGCGGAATTGAATAATATTGATTATAAAATCTTTATGAAAATAATACGAAAGTGATTTGAAACTAAAATAGAAAATATTATGGAAGCTAGTATATATAGTATAAAGAAGAAGGGTTGTCAAGAATTATTAATGATAATTACAGAAGTTATGGATGATATTATGAATATAAAAGAAGAAGTGAAAATCATGATAGAAGACCTGAATCAGGCATTTGAGAGAATTGGGCATGCATAAAATCTTATGGGTAATAATGAAAGAATATAATATAAGTGAGAAAGTTAGTAAATTATGTATGCCATTGTATAGTAATGTTGTTGTTGTGTCTTTTGGCTTTTCCCGATTAGGGGTCGCCACAGCGGAACTCCGGTCCGCTAATGATTGGCAGTAGATTTTTATGTGCTGAGTTGCCGGCCCTGACGCACAACCTTCAACAAAGGTACGCCCATTCACACATGTCTCCATACAGAAGACGCTCTAGCTGAAAATCAAACTGGACAACGTCTTACTGTGAGACGACAATGATACCGCAGCACCACCACCGTATATGCCATTGTATAGTAATAATAATGTAAAAATACTTGTAAATGGATGATTCAGCCAAGAGGTACATATGAAGAGTGGTGTAAGACAGTTATGAATGTGATGTTATGTGAAATAAATTACAACATGAAGGGGGTGTGTATATACATCTCTGAATGATATGTGCAGATGACATTATAATAATTACAGAATACAAAATTTGAATAAACAAGTGATATTACCCACAAATGGGTGTCTGTAGGTGATAGGGGTAGCTTTAAATAGAGAGAAAAGTAAAGGTACAGGAGATGTGGTAAAGCTAGGGGGTATTTTTACAATGAATGAAATTTTTGTGTTAGGTATAAAATTTGGGAATAAAAAATGCAAGTAGAATTTAATGGGAAAAAACAATAGGAGAAATAAAACGAACATGTCTTTTCTGGAGAACATATAAACTGTCATTCAGAAAAGGCTTATTTGATAAATTTGGGTTTATATCACATAATCAAAACTCAGAACATCGAACAAGCAAATGCACAAATTGTCACATAATTGAAGTTCCTGGATTTATGTCACACTACAGTGAAGATCGGGAATTTTGCCCTTTCCTCACTGTAGTGCGACCACGGAGTAGGAATATATATTTAGCGAGGAGTGTGGGGGCGCAGCCCCCCATAATATAGTATTTGATTATGTGAATATTTGCGCATTTGATAAATTTAGTACTGATGGGGAAAATAGTATACTTAACAAGTGTATTTATGCTGCCAACAGTATTTGAGAAGAAAGTATTGCAAATTTATTTTCCATTTATATGGTGTTCTAGGTTAAACCCAATAAAAAGGAGTTTTTTATGTAAATAAAGAGGAAGGAGGCTTAGGGTTAATTAGCCCAGTGGTATATGCTGCTTCATTAAATTTGTGGATAAATGAAAAAGATGAAAGATTAATAGTAAAACTATATAAGTATAATACATTTGGGGGATGTGATAAAAAAGAGTGAAACAGAAAAAGAGTATATAAATGAAGAAATAAACTGTTACCAAGAAAAACTATTTTTGTGGAAAATAAAGCTTGATGATGTAGAAAAAGATAGAAAAGTATGGTATAAGAAAGTAATGATAAAACATTGCTATGCAAAACATTGGGAAAATCTAACAGATGGAAAGATTAAAGCTATAAAATAAGAAGCAAATGGTGTAATCAGAAAGTAATATGTCAAGATTTTTTGCTGAGACTGGTAATAGATAAATTGCCAGTAAAAGAAAATATGCCCTATAAAAAGAAAAGTGATAGAATATGTTTACATTGTCAAAAAGAGGAAACTATGGAACATGTTTTTGAAATGTAAAACAGTAAAAAGTTACAGAGAAGACTGCAAAGAAGATTCTTTTCAAAGATATAAAAGAAGTGATAAAATAAACATGGCTATGATATTAAAAGAGCAGATAAAAAGTTATTTATGCTGTGACACCCCTGCACTGGCCCAGTAATCAAGGAGCCTCAATCCTCACCACTGGCAACAGTAAGGGGCATACACAATAGGAGGATGATAAGTACACACACTGTAAGCTACAATTTCCCTTAAGAGCACACAGAGATCACAATCAATCTGGGGCTGGTTTCTCCCTCTTTCTCTAGATATCCAGTAAGACTCCCCACTGACACAGCTATAGAGTTGCATCCTTAGCCAGGGTTCCAAGCCAAGTCCTCCCAACACTCTCTCCATCCAACCAGTGCTTTGTGTCTCTGCCCAAGTAGCTGACACACACACACACACACATACACACACACACACACACACACACACACACACACACACACACACACACACACACACACACACACACACACACACACACACACACACACACACACACACACACACACACACACAGACACACACACTTTGAGATTTGATTTATATACACACACACACACCTTGGAGAGGCTGGCACAGGTTTACTAGCTATGTCCCCTTCTGCCCAGACCATAAAGTAGTTATCACTGCCACCAGTACCCCTTATCAGCTACTTTAAGGAACTTCCCAAAGAGTGACTAATCCTACTGTGTAATGTTACTATTATCCAAATGGTAAGTGTGACCAAGAGCACTTGGAGGCTATTTTGGAGTGATCTGAACAGTGTCACCAAATACATATGCAAGTACACTAAGAGCTTAAATACATCTCGCAAATATCAGCCACAAAGATAGGTTTAAATACATTTAATAATAAATAATAAAAGAACAAGACAACATTCAATCAACACAGTAATTGCAGAGTTCAGAATCACAGGAAATATTTTTAAAACAACATTGCAGGACAGTCTCAAATAAATACAAAAAACATCTAAACTAATCTTTACTATATTCCTATTTATATCTAAGAGAGATACTATGCCCTAAGTCTTACTTACAGACAATACACAGGCAAAAGTGCTGATGATGGATGTTTCTAGATCCAAGACAAGATACAAAATGCAAAGTCTCCAAGACAATGAAAGAAACTTCTAGCTCTAGACATCCTGTCTCCTTGCTGCATTAACTAACTTTTATAGCACATTGTAAAGCACTTAATTTCAACTTATTTTCTTGATGTTTTGTAAGTTAATCTTCTATGTTCCAGCAGGGTATGTTGTGGTTACATTCTTGAAACTCAGTACATAACATACAGTTCTGTATAAATCATATCAATATTCACAAATGACATAGAACTATTTACAAAATTCCAGATAGCTGGGCTGGCAGTGTCACATGTTCCATGCATTTTATGGAATGAAAGAATAAATTAAATTTTGTTTAATTGTAAATGGATTTTAGCAACAATATTAAGTAAAATCATATGGTGGTTATGGGAAAAGGAGTAGGGATCTAATAGGGATGAACATTTAGTACGACGATAAAGGAAATTATGAATATGTGTAATTGGTACATATGTAAATATTTGCAAATATGTAAATATTTTGTAAATAAGAGTTTTTTAAATATAAATAAAAGACCCCACTACTCTTTACAATAGATGCCATGGGATCTTTTATATCCACCGGAGCTATCACCAACTCAAGAAGATGGTGCCTCTGTTTAACTGCTCATCCAAAGAATGACAAACTCAGGACTGCAGCACCCTCTTTATGCTACTCCTCAATGTCAGTAACCAATCTACCTAGTGTTTGAAAAAAGCCCACAGCCTTCTGCACCCAAGGTGAGTGTGCAACCTGTTGTGCCACTGACACTGCTCATAATTCCACTTAAAAAATTTCTGGTCTGTTTGCCCATTCTTATACTTTGTTTATTATTGAAAGATACAGAGCTGATGAACTCTTATTTTCTTATGTTAGCCTCAGTGGTAAGTTTGCTAATTACATCTTCCCAAAAAGCTAAAAGGGACATTTCTTAGACCTGATTTTTAAAAGCTATTTGACAGTACAGCCTCACATGAAGTTAAACTTACTCCCTTCATTGATCATTGACCAAGAAAGAAAGACGATTTTGTAAGCAGTTTTTTTTTTGAAGTATGACATTATCATTATGATACTTTGTGGGATATCGATATGCTTGAACATAATCGATTTATCCATTTGCACATTACAAAACATTTGAAAGATAAATATGTTTCAGCTAGTATTTTCTGTTTTACAGAAAGTGGGACAACATGTAAAAACAATGCACAGTTTCTAACAATGCCTTAACATGATAAACAAGCAGGAAAAAATGGTTCCTGATCATGGCTGTCCATTGTGTCTCTGATAAGATACAAAAACAGAAGAAAACAATGTAAAAGACCATTTGATTGTGCCATCTCCACTCTGGGTCAGCAATCAAGGAGCCTGAATCCTCACCATTGACACTAAAGAGGGATGTACACTTGGAACACAAATGGATACACACAGAATTTCAAATGCAGTCTCTGCATCAAACACAGTTTCCCTTAAGAGCATACAGAGAACACATTCAGTCCAGGGTCTGGGTTTCCAACTCTGTCCAGATCCCTAATAAGACTCCCAACTGGCACAGCTGTATGGTTGAGTCTTCAAACAAGTGTCTGAGCCATGTCCTCCAGCATCCTCTCTGTGAAACCAGTGCTTTGAGTCCCTCCACCAAGTAGCTGACACATACACACTTTGAGATTTGATTTTCACACACACATACACCTGGGAAAGGCTGTCACAGATTTACTAGCATTGCCCCATTCTGCCCAGACTATAAGGTAGTTACACTGCCATCAGAAACCCCCAAAGCCAACTACTCTTAGGTTCTTACATGGGTACCCAATTATACTTAGTGAAATTAGTATTAACACAAATGTTACTTTGACCAACTCAGTAAGGCCTCCAGGAGTGGCCATGGTGTTACCAAATTAGATATAAGTCCTCTCAAAGTTTAAAATGTTCTCTCTGTTTAAATGTATTTAATAATAAACAATAAAAGAACATGAAAATACTAAATATCCATATACAATAAACACCAGAGTTTCAATCACAGGAAATATTAAAAGTAACACAGGTGGACAGGCTTACACAGTTACAGAAAAAACAATACTTAACTAATCTCACTATATTTTCCTGACTGATCTAAATAATTATTATTGCCTGGTTACTTACTAGAGCAAGGCAAAATGAAGTAGGTAAAGGCTCTTTCCTTGTCAGGTTCCAATAACAGAGTGCTCTGAGACTTCAGTCTCAACTATTATTAAACATTATTTTTAATGATGGATTACAGAAAAACATCACATACATCTGGTCATCTGACTTCTGGTTCCTATGCAACCCCCATTGCGAGAAATTGCCAGGATTTAGCACCTATGTGTTAATAATACACAGACAGATAGCTTTGCTAAAATCTGCTGCAGCTCCTAAAAGTCATAAAACAATGTCAAACCTCCATCCTTCCAGAGTAGCAATTAGCTCATCCCAATGACAATACAGGAAGCTTTATAGTACAGACTTGTTGTCTCTGACTGCATTGAGAATACAATCTTCATGGCCTAAATTAAGTAATTTAATTTCTTATTTTTCAAAGTCAAGTGGATTGAGATTAACCTCTTCTCTTCCATTATCCTCTGTTATATACATTTCAACAGTTGCAATAATACAAGTACATTTCTTCCTCTGTCCAGCAGGACACACTGTTGATACATTTTTAACACAAGCATCTGTACAAATCAGTTTGATACACAAATAACATAATTCTTTACTAAATTCCATCTAGTTGTGCTGACATATGATACATATCCACTGTCCTTCTCCTGGCATAGCTGGCAATAACTAACATTGTTGCAGTAATAATTACAGAAGGTTGTTATCACCCACTTGTTCTGGCTTTATCCCTACCTTTGCAGTACACCTTGTGATCACTAAATCATTGGCAATGTCCATGCTGTTCCACATAATACTACTGTCAGAAATAATTAAATTCCCATTCTCAGCCATCCAAGAGATTGTGCTAATTTCAGACCATAAGTCTCAAGTGTTTCTGTGACTAGCAGAAGCACTGTGTTATGTAGCATAGAAAGAATGTGTGGTTTAAAATCATAAAACTGATAAGTGAGAGCTTTCATTGGGATGGTGGATGTTATGAAAAGATGTTTGCAAATTTTCAGATAAAAATCTGAATAGGCAGAAAAGCTGATTAGCTATTGAAACAATTTAATTCCAGTTGATCTTATTTGCATACTGTTGTACTTTAAGCATAGAATTTTAATTGTGTGTGCCTTGTTTCAGCTCTGACAAAAGGAATTGTCACTTAATCATTAGACAGAAAACAATGTGTATTTTTACAAACAGTACAGCCTAAATATATTGCTTTTTGAAGGCAGATGGAGGTTATTTTTTTATTTCAATGTAAAATGCTGTCAAATGTTAAATAGGATAGTTTGGTTCATTTTGACATTACTTATATGAAACCACAGCTTACTTACAACACCAAATGTACCTGCCTTTTGCTGTCATGTACCTGTGACTAAAATACAGAGGTGGATGGAGCAGGAGTAAAACAGTCTCTGCAGCCATTTGCATTTCAACTATTTTTTTTAGTTCCTGCAAAAGCTGTCTGCCATCAGAGCATGACAAAACTACATATATCTGACATTTACCACAAAACAAATATGTAGAGAACCCTGACTTACACTATTGTTATTGCTCAAAACATCATATGAAACCACCAATCTTAAACGGTACTTCTTCAATTTAATTATGACATGGCATAATCCACTTATTGTCCATCTCCTTGAAGAACAGCTCATCATAAAAAGTCATCAAAATGCACATCTTCTAAACTGTGCATAGACACTGAGTAAGCAGGATACACATTCCTGTGGTGTTTGTCAGTAATAGTGACCTGCACAGTTGCTGTACAAAAGGATTTGTGGAGGCACAATGACTGAAAATTAATATCGTTTTTATTTACATAAAAGCACAATAATACAATCTCAGAATGTCTGTTTTATATTTAGTGCTATATATGCTCAGATATTTAGTTTAAAAATGCTATCTTGTTGCACAAAAAGAACTCTGTATACATAGAGAGAGATACTGCCATTGCACCAGTGAAAACACAGACATAGGCACACACACACACACACACACACACACACACACACACACACACACACACACACACACACACACACACACACATAGTTATTAGATTCCAGTAGGATGTACTGACTGACATTTAGAGACTGCAGAAGTAACTTATTCACACCTAAGGGATTGTACTGTATGGAAATGATTGGAAGTTACTGATTAACACCTATGGATTTACACTATATGAGGATGCATAGATAAGGAGCTCTTTCTTATTTAATCCCTACTGGAGTACTGTTTTACTTGCTATTTAAAGAGCAAGCTGGTCATCACCTGAGGGACTGGATAGCTGTAATAAAAGCTAGTCTTCACCCGGGGGACTGTGTAGCTGTAATAAAAGCTAGTCTTCACCTGAGGGACTGGGTAGCTTTAATAAAAGTTAGTCATCACCTGAGGGACGGGATAGCTGTAATAAAAGCTAGTCATCACCTGAGGGACTGGATAGCTGTAATAAAAACTAGTCATCACATGAGGGACTGGATAGCTGTAATAAAAGCAAGTCATCACCTGAGGGACGGGATAGCTGTAATAAAAGCTAGTAATCACCTGAGGGACTGGATAGGTATAATAAAAGCTAGTCATCACCTGAGGGACTGGATAGCTGTAATAAAAGCAAGTCATCACCTGAGGGATGGGATAGCTGTAATAAAAACTAGTCATCCCCTGAGGGATGGGATAGCTGTAATAAAAGCTAGTCATCACCTGAGGGACTGGATAGCTGTAATAAAAGCTAGTCATCACCTGAGGGACTGGATAGCTGTAATAAAAGCAAGTCATCACCTGAGAGACGGGATAGCTGTAATAAAAGCTAGTCATCACCTGAGGGACTGGATAGGTATAATAAAAGTTAGTCATCATCTGAGGGACTGGATAGCTGTAATAAAAGCTAGTCATCACCTGAGGGACTGGATAGCTATAAAACTCCTACAGGATGCTGTGACTAGAGCATGGTTGTTGTTGTTGTTTGTCTTTCGGCTTTTCCCGGTTAGGGGTCACCACAGCAGAACTCCAGTCCGCTAATGATTGGCAGTAGATTTTCCCGAACACCGAGGTGCCAGCTCGATGTCCAACCTTCAACTAAGGCACGCCCATTTACACGTCTTTCGAATGCCCACCCAACTGCAGGGAGGGCATGCAGACTCCACACAGAAGGCACTCCGCACACTCCTGCCGAGAATCGAATGGGAGAACCTCTTGCTGTGAGGCAACAATGCTACCGCTGCACCACCGCGGACTACAGCATGGTATATATGGGAATTTTTGCCAACCTTTGCCGATCGACTTATTTATTGGGAATGCCTACATATGCCAGAGACTGAGGTATATATGCTGTTTAAACAGGTATATACATGACAGTAGCATTCCAGCTCTGCATACATAAACATTTCTGTTTAGGCTACTAATATTTTTCTTGACATGAATGCAGGGGGAGCATGTGGCAGGTTTTGTGCTTAGAGCAAACACTATATCTGATGAATATAGTGCTTGGTTCAGACAGTTAGTGGAAGTTTAAGGAGAAAATCTGTGTGCAATGATACCTACAAAGTTGAGTGAACTGTAGGTTTCTTTATTGACCAAAACAATTTGCAACTTGCTTCCCTTTGCGACCACACTTTTCTACCTGGCAGTTTCATTAAACATGTTCTTATCCTCTTCCACATGAGATCTATTTATATTTTGTACTGTCACATGCGACAGTTTGGTTTGCTCCATTTGGATTTGGAGTAAATGCTGAAGTTCCCTGAGGAACATTTCCTCCTGAATGTAAGGTTCCATGGGCTTCCATACCAGTGTTCATTAGCTGTGTTGGTACAAGGTGATTTCCTGAGCTACAGATATGCAATTGACCATAGATTGGTGGATATGTGGGCAGTGTACATTTTGTCTTACACTATTTCCTTCCAACTCACTTGGGCTTTCCTGGAATATATCCACTGCCAAATCAGTTATGGATGCTATTTAAAATTTCAGACATACTGGAATTCAGTTATCTGAGTCCAAAGCAAATTTATTGATGGGACAGGAAAGCTATTGTGCAATCAGTTTTACTTTTGTTTGAATGCTTGGATATTGTCTATAACATTTGAAGAGGCCATGCCGCTGTACCCAATGCCACACACACACACACGCACACACACACACACACACACACACACACACACACACACACACACACACACACACACACACACACACACACACACACGCGCACACACACACACACACACCCACACACACAGATTATAGGAGGTGAAGCCAGTAGTTTTAGATAGCCCTTTCCTAGAAGGCCTTCCTCACAGATATGGTAGCATTAATCTCAAAATCAGACAATGTAAGTGCCATGCTGAGCTCTATGTCACTTTCATCTGACTTTTCCTGAAGTTTTCCAAACAAAGAGTAATCAGATGCTTTACCATTTGATAACACTGAAACATATTCTACAGGATATATATGGCAGCTGGTACCTTGCCTTCCCAGGCCTGGTATAGAGTATAAATGATGACACACTGAGGCTTTGCTGGGGAAAGTGTCTTCAATAATCCACACAGCTGATGTGTGGAGGTCCTGTGTGCTACTAGCCATTTTTAGGAAAAAGATTACTTCTTCATCTACATGAAGTCTTCACCATAAACATACATTACCACAGTGGCTGTTTATCAGGGGTTATATGTGCCACTACCAGAGTTGTTTCTTCCACCTGTGGCATCCTCTTTTGTCTCACTCTTCTTCTCATGTGTCTGTAATGTAGTTTGTAGGATGGCAAGGCCTACATATGTTCAAATGAGGTTCTGTACTGGCTGCTTGAATGATTTAGCTGTGAGTCTTCACAGTGTCCTTGGCCTCCTTCACAGTGTCCTTGGCTTCCTGTGCTAAAGTCTGGCAAATTACTTCACCCTCCAAGCTGTGGCATCTGGACCATGGCAGTGAGGCATGCTGCATTTTATTTCTAATTTTACACCCTGAGTCATTGCAGTAGGTCTTCCTTTACTTTTTATTGAACAGTTTCCTGGAAAAGCAGTAATAATACTTCCCATATGCATTTATATCATAGTGGTATAAATAGCCATCGGTCTCTAGTTTCTGCTTGCATTTCCAGGACAAGATGGCTGAAAACAAGTTCCCATGTGTTTTGGGGACTACGTCAAACTTTCCCTTTAATTGCTGTGGTCCTCTGCTATGATGTAGCAAATGGAAATGAAGACAGGGCCCAATGTACAGGTATCTGCAGTAAAGCTCAGCATAACATTTTAATCCTGCCTGCAGAAATTTGAAGAACTAGTAAAACTTTCCTGCAGGTATTTTCTGAAGACAAAAAAATATATATATTCAATGCTTGCAGCTTATAAGTAAATGCCTTTGACAACCTTTAAAAACCTGTAAAAAAATTGAGGAGGCATATTTTTTATATTTAAAAAGAGTTGCCCATTTAAAGGTATAGATGTTGCAGTATGGCTATGCTCATGCCTTCTTGCACACTCCCAATAACTGTGCACTTGAAGAGATGCACAGATCCACAAAATCCAAAGACAAAGTTTAAACTATCAAGTCAAGGGGTAGTATAAATATTTGCATATTTGCATTATATTTCTTTTGTGGGGTTGGGACTCGAGAAGGACAAGCATTTCTTCCATGAAGCACAGTGTAATGTTATCATAGCATCAAGTTATTGCAAATATAAACATAAGAATAGAGTAAGGACTACAACAAAGTACATCATCATTTCTTTTTTGAGTCAGAGTAGGCTTATAGAGAGTGGGGCACATGGGGGTATAAAGACTGTGGTTTACCTAACAACAGAAGTTTTCCAGTAGCTGTTGAGATGGAGAAATGTAAGAATAAAAAAGAGGAAGAACTGATTCCTCGTCGTAAGCCTCAAACATCAAATAAGGGAAAGTGCTTGACAACAGGTATTTTAAGTAAGAAAAAAAGGAAACCTGAAGGCAAATCACTGATGTACAGTAAGAAAAGCAAAGAAGGAAAGCAAGTGGACAAATGAATTAGGTAGAAATAGTAACTGCACTAAAGAATATTGGAACAAACTATATTTCTGAAGAGAAGATTTCAACATTGATACCCCAAGTAGGAGAAAAGGCAGTACCTTCTACCTCATGTCAGACTGATGCTTAGAAAACTCCAGAACTGGCTCACTTCCTGGAAAGTCAAGTAAAGTTTATAAAAGCATAATAGGAGGATGATATTTTGTACAGAACAAGGAAAATGCAGCTAAATGAACAGGGAAAGAAGCTGAATAAAATGTTCCTGCTTTTTCCATATTCTTTGAGATACAAATGAGGTTTGGTAACAAACTAGTTTGTCCAGGAACATCTTCAGAGTGGGGTTAGATAAATATATTAGTAGGAGTTAAGAAGGTAAGGGGGGTGACTTAAATGGGAAGAAGGGATGACTGGGAGGAAATGAGGTAAGGCTAGGGAGAAGCTTAAAGGTGTTATGCAAGTGTAACTGAGTAAGGAATCACATTTTGGAGTGAACTTGCTATGGAAAGTATTATGTCCTTGACGATCAGTAGGTACCATGGAGCAGGTAGTCCTTGGAGTTGATGAAAAGGATATTGTTGGTAAGTAGTCAAACTCAGGTGAGGAGGATGGGGATAGCATGGTTGCTGGCTTACTATTTATTAAAATGACAGTCAGAGTAGTTGGGTGTATAATAACTAATTGTGGGTATACTGTTGATCGGTAGTTGGTTACATGTGTGCTTTAAGTCGCTGATGATTGGATGCTTAGAGGCAGGTGTGTTATTTTTTTTTTTTGTTTTTTCCCATAAATCTGTGGCTTGCTGGTACAGTACTGGAATCCTCAAAGATTGCAGTTACTAACAAGGGCAGACCTTGAGTTCTACATTTCATACCCCTCAATGGACTCGTGTAAAATGCAAACCCGTTAGTGAGAAAATAGTTAAAATGGCTCCTCAGTTGCCCCATTTTTACTGACATGTCTTGGTCCAGATTTCTTGCAAGTAGCAGAGCACTGGCCACTAATGATGTGAGAGGGGCAGGCTGTGTCTTTGATCTCCACTGGAGTTGATGCCCTGGTCAGTGGTTAAAGGGAAAGATTCAACGCTGGCATACTTAATTGTGCTGATTTAGTGTTGGTTGTAGTCAGCTGAGCAGCATGTTCGGTTAAAGATTTCCGTGGTGACTGGAAATGGCTTGCACACATGCCCAGAGCAGTGTTAGCTGTTAAGGGGGGATGGTGGTAAGAGCAAATGGACCCAGAAGATCCAGGTTTTGCCTCACATATACACTGTGAACCTGTTTCCCTGGGCAATGCATCGCCTGTGAGTACCGGACACTCCCTGATGCACGCTCCGAGTGGTGTTAACTGTCTGGAATTTACTTTAAATAATAATGAGTCACATAGGGTAGAGTTTGATTCACACTTTGGTAATTAGCTTAGTAATTTTCTCTATTCAGTCCTTTATTGGAGGAGCTAGTCGGTTATTTATTATTATTTTTTTCCTGCTATCAGTTGAGTTGAGGAATTGCCTTTTGGTTCCCACGCAAATAGGCTGTGAGGGCTGATATGGCTGTGGCTACAGTTTCTGGGTATGTTCAGGGCATATAAATAAAAAAAAAATGAGGAAAGAGGGTGAAAGAGAAATGACTACCCACATGGCCATAATGTTTGCCACAAAGTGGATGAAGTTGTGAAAGTGGCAGTTTCGTGGGTTGTAGGTTCCTGTGATGAACAGTCTTTTATTATGCATGGGCAGCATGGAACAACCATTATGGGGAAGGGTTTGCATTCCTTTCAACAGTCAGTCTGCTCTTCATAACTTTAGTAAGTAAGGTAAATTGATGGGATGATATGAGGAGTGGCGATGCCCGAGAGTTCTTGAATCCTGTTATGCACTAAGCATTTGCAGTTAGCACAGATGGTTATGGTAGTCATCGGCAGTTAGTGGGGGGGGGGCTCAACAGTACAGTTTTTTTGCAGCGTGACTAGAATTTTGCCTCATCCGTCTTATTCATAAATGGGTTGTGGGATGTTTTAACTGCAGGTCCTTCACGTCATTCCTTTGTGTGATTATTAGACTCCCCTCCAGTGTTGATGTGGTGTGGCAGCCTCAGTAATTGTGTCCTGTAAGGGTTTGTTCTGGATTTTTTGTTGGTTTTAGGGTTGTGGGGAGCTGATGTTTGGTTGCTCCAGGGTGGGTGATTGGTTAGACACAGAACTAGCTGCAGGGCCAGATATATCAGTGAAGAATCACTGAGAAACCAATTTTGAGCTTGTTCTTGAAAGAGAAATGTGCAGTGGCAATGTGAGACCATTACAGCCATTATGGTTGGTGGTCACTATGACAGATGCTATGATTTTTGTGGTGGGCCCTTGCAGTCTTTAAATGCTGGCATGCAAGTGCTTTGAGTAAAGAAGTTTCTCAGTGAAGTTTGTTATCACAAAGTACCCTTTGTCAGTTACATTGCAGTAAATGTTTCGCAAAGTTTGTTTAAAAAAAAACTTTGTTTTAGCATTGTAAATATCACAAATACAGAACACCATAAAAAATGAACCACCAAAAATAGGAAGGCCAGTGATAAAAAGTACTGTGTGGTGAGCATGTACAGTAATATACAGCATCATTTTGGATTGGAGGCATTGTTACATTTTTTAGGAAATAGCCCTAAAACTCATATTTTGGAATTGACATTGTTCTGTTTGAACAATTATATGCTTGAGTTCAATGTATAAACAATTGCAAGGAACAGCTATAGGTGCAGCTTTTGCCTCCATTTATGCAAATTTATTTATGGGCTTATTTGAAAATGTATACATATACAGGAATGCCTTTTTTAATAAATATGTAGCCAAATATTTCAGATTTATTGACAATTTGATTTTATATGCCATGGAGGTTTATAAAAGTGTCAGGGTTCATTGAAGAATTGCACAACAGGTTTGGAATTAGTTTTGATGGTTTATAGAAGAGTAATAAAGTAAATTATTTAAACATTACAGTGGAAGGCATGCAGAATGGTAAAATTAAAACAAGAATTCATAGAGAGTTTCAACATCAAGATCATATACTGCATGGGGAGAGTTGCCACCCCCCCACATAATATAGAATCCATAAAGTATGGGGAATTTTTGAGAGTATCCAGGCTATGTAGTGATAGAGAGGAATGTCAATGGGAGATGTATAGAACTATAAAGATGTTTCAAAATAGAGGGTATGAAAGTGAAATTATCCAGGAAGGGGTAAGAAGAGTCCCTACAAAAATAGAAGCATTAATATGCCCTCAGGTAAGGAAAATGGCAATGTTATTAAGGGAAATGAGTTGAAGGAGTTTATTTAGTTTGTTACTAAATATACATTATTTTCTGAAAAATTTACCAGTTTGGTTAAATAATTTTGGGACATTCTAAAGAGAGATAGTAGTCTGGATTTTTTTTATTCTAAAAGGCTGAAAAATTCCTATATGAGGGGAAGAAATGTCAGAGATTTTCTGGTACACGGAAAGTTTCATATGCCTATGATTGCAATAAATAACAGAATGGGGAAAAAGGCACATTCCCTCATGGAAGATGTATAGGGTATAAGTTTGTGGTGAGGAGTTTTGATTATATCAATGGAATTAAATTTCAGGAACAGGGGGTATATAGTTGTGAAACAGAAGGGGTCATATATGGGCTTAAATGCCCATGCAAATAATTCTGCATAGGGGAAACAAAAATAAGTTTTTCAGCCAGGCTTAAGGAATATATTAGGGATATTAGAAAGGTTAGTGAAGTTAATCCAGTGGCTACACATTTTCAGGACTGTCATGAGAGTGATCCTTCAGGGCTGCAGGCGACTATTTTAGATCAGGTTCAAAAAGAATACTTGTCTCCCCAGGATATTAAAAATAAATTACACAGAAAGGAATCCATTTTAATTTTAAAGTTCAACACTCTTCCTGTAGGACTTAACTGTAGAATGTAACTGGAAATGTTTTCTGTAATGATGACTTGTCTTAGGGTTGGTTTTATGTTTTAATTTTTCAATGAGTTTATTGTTTAATTGTTTTATTAGTAAGAGGTGTATAAAAGATGTGTGCTTCAGTAGAAGACTTACTCTGTAAAGGCTTTGTAAAGCTGAGGCACTAGGAAAATTTACATCGTTTTATTGTTTTGTAATAAACACAGTATTTTTTATCACTGGCCTTCCTGTTTTTGATGGTTTGTTTTTATTTTAGCATTGCTCTGAGTTTTCAGAGCGGTGCATTTGTTACCATCCTTGGTTCTGTTGGTGGTGTGGTTGAATAAGCAGCTGTTTAGTCTGTGGTGCTACAAGTAATAGCTTATTGCCATGCATGCATAGCCGCAGTCGCTTAACTGCTGACTCATTGGTGTGGCTTGGGTACTGTTAAAATGTAGAGACTCTTCCGATTGTCCAGAATTTGGTTTGGGTTGGGGTTGCACTTAAGGGGAGGGAGAAGCATCCATGGGTATTGTGACCCTATACAGCCTTTCATCACACCACTCAGTTATTCAGGTTTATACAATTTTTATCTCATGTTTTGGTATGAGGTTCATGGATTTGTTGTTTCTGGCTAATCGCTGAGGATTGTGGCTACTGTGTAATGGTGCCCAATTATGTTTCATGCTTAACTTTCATTGGGGTATTGTTCTGGTGGCTTGCAAGGTGTATGATGGCGATCTTGGGGATTTTGTTCCTATTTTATGGTCTTCATTCCCCATGGCTTTCGCTATGTCCAGATTTCTTGTACTGGAAGGCTGAGTGGTATGTCACACATGGCTAGGGAGATGGTTAGAGAAGACCAAACAAAGAACACCTTGTATAGTTGAGTCAGAAAAGATATTAACACAAAGGCTTAAGCAGCCACATTGTTTGTTAGCCCCTTTCATCAAAAGACTTCATCAGAAAACAAATTCACTATAAGTTCCACCCTTTATAAATACTGCATTTAATTAATCCATAAAACAATAAACCATTCAAGTAGCAAAAACAATTAACCATGTAAACGTTCTTAACATACACTTTTCTGCTTTTTAAAAAACACAATATTCGCTGCATCATTGAGTCCTGGACTTTTATCTGATCTCAACTTTATTTGCCAGGACTTGCTAACTCAGCTATACAAGGTGTTCTTTGTTTGGTGTTTTATCTGTTCCTCGGACTGTGGTATTTGTTCCAATGGTTAGAGAAGAGTTGTGGTCTTTGGATAAACACTGGGATGCTCTCAGGAATGAAGTCTGTACATATTGTAATTATGCAGGAATCAGTTGCTCCACAGACTGACACTCTAGCTGGGGTGGGGGGGGGGGCTTGGTGTATCATATTTGCTCAGCATTTCCCCTTCTAAAATATGGTTTTCAGTGGAGGTGAGCCACCAGGGCACGTGCGACAAGTTGTTTAGGGGAATTTCTAGTGGTGTCTACCATATGGCTCCAGGTTGAATGATATCTAGGGCTACCACGTCATTGAAAAGGGAGTGGAATGATAGTATGTGCCCTTGTGGAGCTTGTCACAGAGGGTCGGCTTTCATTGGCATTTTGAGAGGTTGCTTGTGGCTACAGGCTTTTGTCTACATTCTAGCACTGAGAGGCTGTGAGAGTACTGTCGCTGCTGGCTTAGGGCTATTGCTACCATTTTACTGCTTGTTGTTTGCAAATGTAAAATTAATTTAAAGTTGGGTTGAGGAGTTAACTATTAAAAAAAAAAAAAAAAAAAAGGCACAGACTTTTTGCTTACTAGGGGTTTGTTCATTTTTCCAACATATTTCAGTGGATTTTGAAATTACTTATGGTACTGGTAGAACAGGGTATACTGCCTGCTTATACATTTACACACCATGGTCAAGATATCTGCCTGACAGCCGCAAGGTGTACAGTTTGATTCTGGCATGGCTGAATTGGCTAGGCTAAGATGGCCGCTAAGGCAGTTAGCTTAGTACTAATTCATGCACTATGCCCACATATTCCTCTACCAGCAGTGTTTGTAACTTTTCTTAAACTACTTTTGGGGGGTTTGCTGGGACTGGTGACTCCCCTTTGATATGGTTTATTGTTCTACTCTTATTTATACCTTTGTTCACAGTTTTGCTCTAAGGGGTTGAGAGGTGTGCTTTGCATGCATACTGTCTTGCTAGTTGTGGTACTAGGTCATAAATGTTGTCCAGAAGTGACAGAATGGATTGAATTTTACTCTGTATTTTAGGTCCATTCTTCAAATGTTGTACTGTTCCCGATGTGGAGTCCACAGACTTAATACAGAGGGTAAGGGGTGGGTTTAGTGATAATTAGCAGTGAAGCTGTCGAGGTGCACTCTTCTTGGGGATGGAGTTGTGGGCTGTTGCAGCGGCTGTGCAGTGGATGAACTGGGTATGACCCTGTTGGCGCTTACTGAGTTTGTAACAACAATACTGGGGACTTATGTTGATGTAACACTGGTAATTTGTTGGCTTTCTAAGTTTATAAAGTGCAATATTTTAGAAATTGCCCCTATATTGGGCAATTGTCCGGCTTTTACTTATACCTTTGTTTACACATTTTCCAAGGGGAATTGAGAGGGATGACTGGCATGTTTGTTGCTGCTATTTTGCAGTAAATAGACATTGCTGTCTGAGGTGGCAGAAGAGACAGATTTTAGCTCTTTATTTAGGCCCTTATATAGGTGGTTATCTATTTGGGGTTCTCATATCTGACAGATAACTTACTATAGACAATGGGGGGAGTCTTACTGATAAGATGTTTGGTGCATAGACACAAGGTATAGGGTTTGAGACTCATCTTTGTTTCAGTTCTTTCAAAGGCAAGGTGCTTAATCTGTTTTCTTTTGCAGATGGCGGAGGTCTATAATTTGAGGGGTCATCAGGTGGTGATCTGTAGGAAAGGAACTCGAATTGTTATGGAAGCTGTATCAATGGATGTCCTGGTCACTTCAGTGGTGCACAATGAGGTCAGAGATCGGGGAGTGCTGAGTAAGCAGTGGTCAGTGCCCTGATGGAAATAGATTTGAAAGGTAATGGATTTTGCTCGTGTGAATGTTTTGATTGTTGGGGTTGTGCACAGTGAGGTAGCAGGTAATCTTTATTAGGTGCTCATTAAGGCATATCAGAGTTGGAGCAGTTCGAGGTTGTGTAGGGGTAAGTTGAAGAGGAGGTATGTTTGGGTCAGGGTAATGTAGGGCTGGGGATATTTTATGGAGAGTTTAGGGTCTCTACAGGTGGGGTGGAGGCACAACAATCATAGGATCATAGGAAGGTATGAGGTCACTGGTTCTTGGGCCCTTGCAAGCTAGCTAAGTTCAATTCTTATTTCCACATGCTGCTCCTATTCTTTGAGTGACATGGGTGGAACCTCTAGGGTGAATTTACGGTTACCCATCCAGTTGTTTTGTAGGTGGTTAAGGGGGTGTTTTGTTTGATACGTAGTGGGAGTTTGTTTCAATCGTATGTCTGGGGGACAAATCAAGATGGGTGGGGACAATATGTAGGACTATTCGTCTCTCATAGGGGAAGTAGTGATTGTGGAGCTATGGTGGAGTAGGAATGGGTAGGTTATTTAGTTTGTTCATTATTCTTTTTTTTTGGACTGAAAGGAGGTTGTTTTGCAGCCACCATGGGTGAGGAGATTGGTGGGATGGATTTTTGAGTTATTTGGTTCAGGCTTGGGAACAAGGTGGGACATTTCAGTTGGTCAAGAAGCTTTTAGTTGCAATTACCTCAGTTCCGTGGGTGACAGGGTTAGGTTAATTTACTAAATTTTGGGCAGTGCCTCATGTTGGAAGGGTAGGTTTGATAGTGTGAAGTTCAGCAGACATTGTCTATTGTCAAAATAAGTCAGTTGCAAGGGTTGGTGTAAGTTTATGGTGGGCCATTGACCTACATTTTGTCTGCTTATTGTTCAAGGATGTACTGATGTCATTAACAGGGCAGTCTTGGTTACAAAATGCTTTCTTGCCTTATAATAGTGGGTTTGATGGCAGAATTATTGGTGATCCATTAGGAATGAGATCTCATTCTGGTCATCAGTATATCCATTGGGAGGAGAAAGGAGATGCAATTAGACATCTTGTTTCTGGTTTCATGGGGTTTCTTAGAGCTTTTGGTGGTATACTGTTCTAATGTGATTTTGTCTGGTGTGGGTTTAGTGTTTCGGTGGTGCATTCAGCAGGTAATGACCTGGAAACACTGTGAAGCTATTATTGGTGCCTAGGTAAGTGAGGTTTAGCCAATATACAGAGTTTTTTTCTAGGTTGTAAGGTCATGGTTGGCCACTTTAGCATTGTAGATAGATATGGGTTTAATTTTAGCCAGTTAGGCAGATGGCTACTTTGGCTATTTATGAGTTAGGATGTTGGGAGGTGGTGACACAGATCTAGTTTAGTTAGAGAGGATTTAGTACACTGAATGATGTTCTTAATGCTTTTAATGAGTTGTTAGGTTGGACGTTTGGTAGGAGAGAGGGGGAACAGCCTGGTCAGGCTGGTGGGCGGAGAAGAGGGACAGGTGTGCCCTCTTCTGTCCCCCCTCTGGTTTTGGATGTTCATTTCAATTAGTTGGAAAAGCAAGTGAGTATATGGAGGTGGCTTGATAAATAAGCAAGCAGAGGTAAGGACACTGCTTATTTTGTTGGATGTTAATTTAATAAGTGGTAAATGAAGTGAGTGATGGGATGCTGCTTCATAAATAAAATAAGTGAGTGGAGGTAAGGATGCTGCTTATTTGGTTGGATGTGTAATTCAATAAATGGTAAATTAAGTGAGTGGTGGGTTGCTGCTTCATAAGTAAGCGAGTGGAGGTATGGATGCTGCTTACAGCGTCAGGATGAGCAAGGTCATGCTGTCCTGATTAGCATTACAAGGATGTTGAGGCTGGTAAATGAAGTGAGTGGTGGGACACTGCTTCATAAGTGAGTGGAGGTATAGACGCTGTTTACTGGGTCAGGATGAGCAAGGTCATTCTGTCCTGATTAACATTGCATGGATGTTGATGCTGGAATTCAATCAGCTATACAATGTTTCAGTTGTAATTAGTAATTATACAATAACTCCCCCATTAATATTCCAAAACATGCATGCTGATTGGCCTGCGTGTCCATTGTAAATCCCACAATATACCAACAGAAAAAGGTCCCGTCACCCGGACTTTTTTCCATTGGTATAAAGTGTCCAAATCCTTTTTTTTTTTAATAAAAAAAAAAAAAAAAAAAAAACACGGAGCAAAGGAGAATTTCTTTTCTCCATTGCTTCCGTTTCAAAGCATTGATGTACTGGGTATACGTAGGAACGCAAGTCCCATATGCATGCGCAGTACATCAACACAAGGAATCAGTATACTACCACCAGCGGAAGAACAGAAATGCGCTGTTATACAAAGACATTATTTAAGAAAAGTAAGTATTTTTTTTCTTAAATAATGTGATTGTATAATAGCAATAACCGACTCTGTGGTTGTGGTATATTGAAATTTACCCATGGCTGGCTTTATTTAATCACTCGGACTTCGCCCTCATGATTAAACCACACCAATCATGGGTAAATCTTCAATATACCACAGCACGTCATCGGTTATTGCCTAAATATTGACTAATAAAGTTATGTTTATGGAAGTTTAATAAAGGTCATCAAACTTCATTCAGTGTGATGTGTTTATTGAAGGGGATCGGGACAAACTGATTCATTAGGACAGAGAAGAAGTTGTACACCATCTATTAGTGCCTACCCCATTCATAAACTATGGATGGTGTTGCACATAGTCATGAAATAAGAGGACACCAGAGTGGACATGTCTAAAGGATGGATTCTAGGCTAGATAGGTTTTACTGGCCAAGAAAAATGGCAAAAATTGAGAACTTCTGTATGCCCTGCATACGAGTGGACAACCCTTCACCCTGGCATTAAAACATCTTTAATTCCAATGCCTATCACACAGGCGTAATTTGAACATATTGCTAGGGACATTGTTGGGTTATTGTTAAAAATCTAGTAATGAGTTTCAATGCACCTTGGTTATTTTGCAGCCAAGTACCTTCACACTATTCCCCTACATCATGCTAAATCAGTAAGTATGGAATTAGTCTTATCATTTTACAGAGTACGGATAACTAAGGAAATATCCACTGCCCACGGGACTCTATATATTCCCCAAATAATGTACCAACTGTGGCAATACTTTAAGCTTAAGCAATTAAAAAAACTCAATGGAACATCTTCAAACAAATGGATTAGTGCAGCATTTTAATGAAATATTTAAATCCATTCTGAGAAAAGTTATTAAGAATATGGTAAAAATGGGGCCACTTAATATCTTACCTTCTGCTTGCCATTAGAGAAGTACTGCAAGCTTCAACAGGGTTCAGTCCATTCAAGGTATTATATGGCAGGCACGTTTGTGGAGTGTTCAATATTGACAGAGAAACTTTAGAAGAAGAAAATCCCATTTAAAATTGTCATAGAATAATATACTAACTTACAAGATAGTCTGAAACTGGTGCTCTCCAGTTATACTGATCAATGTTTTAAAGCAGAGACTGAGTCATCTACAAAATAGGCTATATATCCTGCAGGAAGCAACAGGTGATATACATGAACACCATCCCTGAGCCTTGCTCAGTGTGGTATATTTGTGCAGCATGGTCAGGTATGCAGTCTAGAAAAAGAAAGGTAGAGAATAAAAAAAAATGTGTGTATATATATATATATATATATATATATATATATATATATATATATATATATATATATACATATGGGTCTACTTTGTTTTGTTGAATCTCATTTCACTGAATTTCATTTCACCCCGACCACATTGCTGAAAACACAGATTACTGAAAACTCATTTCACTGAACTGAACTTAGTATATATGGCACTGTGTAGAGTACTGTAAGGCAAGTTCATAGGTTCATAGGTTCATAGGTAGGTACTAGGCTATTGGCCCTAGGGCCTATACAAACCTAGCCAAAAAGGTACCCTGGCTTTTGCCACCCAAGAAAATTATTTTCCTGTGCCCCTGTCAAGCAGAACCACAGAAGTGATCCCCGGGGTGAATTTTCTATTACCCATCCAGTCATCAAGATTTTTTCTTGAATAGTGTTAATGAGGAGCTCTGTTTGATAAAGATAGGTAGTCTGTTCCAGAGTATGGAAAGTCTCTGGGACAGGAATCTATTCCTCCAGCATGTTCTGTTTATTTTGGTGACAAGGTTTAGGTCCCTAGAGCGTGTATCTCGGAGAGATTGGGATTTCTTTAAGTGGAGCATGTCCAACAGCTCTGGGTTTGACATAGCTTTGTATATTAGGCAGAGATCGCCTCTGAGTAGGCGATATGCGACGGAGTAAAGCTGGAGTTTTTTGAGACGGTCATGTAAGGCATCTGTTTGAGGCCAGTAATCCTCTTTGTGAGGTATTTTTGCGGCCTTTCCAGTTGTTGTAGATGTCTTGTGAGGTACATACAAAAAGGGGCATTGTACTCTATAATGGGTTTAATGAGTGATGAGTAGAGGGGAACAATGACCTCTTTTTTTCTGGATGAGAAACCTTTTATGATGAGGTGTGCCACGTAGAAGGATTCCCTGACCACTGTGGTGATCTGATTATCAAAGGAAAGACTACTGTCCACCTGTGTCCCAAGGTCTCTTATCACACTTTCAGTGTTAAGTGGACTACCGCCTATGTGGTAGTTCATGGGTACAGAGTTTTTACCAAAGGGGATGACAATGCACTTTTTGGCATTGAGCTTGAGACCATGTATTTGACACCAGGCATCTGTCTCAGTGAGGCCCTTTTGTAGGATGTCCACATCATTAGGATTTTCAATTATGGCTCCTAGATTGCAGTCATCTGCGAATTTAGTTAGCCAAAGACCTTCTGTGTTAGCCTGTACTTCAGAGAAGTAGATACCAAACAGGAGAAGACCCAGGACTGAACCCTGTGGTACTCCACTTGTTACTGGTCTGAAGTCTGATTTGGAGTCTGCTACTTTCACTGTGTGGGTTCTGTCAGTAAGCCAGTTGGCAACCCATCTTGTGACCTAGGATTTATACCTAGTTTAGTGAGTTTATCTATAATTCCAGAGTGAGGGATGGTGTCAAATGCCTTGGCGAGATCTAGATAGGCTGTGTGAACCACCTTACCCTCATCTATGGCTTTGGTGACTACTTCAAAGAACTCTATCAGGTTTAGGAGACATGATCTGCCTTTTACAAACCCAAACTGTGTGGGGTCCAGAGTTTGGAGATCTCCAATATCTTTGTTTATGAGTTCCATGATGATACATTTCATGGCCTTGCAGACGAGGCTCGTCAGGCTAATGGGGCGGTAGTTCCCGGGGTCTGTTGTGGCCCCCCTTTGTGGAGGAGTGGGATAAATGTGGCTGTGCGCCATTCAATGGGCACAAAGCCTGAGGTGAGGCTATGATTGAACATGGTACTTAGGTGGGGTGCTAGTTCATTCTGTAGTTTATAAAGAAGGCAGCCTGGGATGTTGTCAGGTCCCATGGATGCTGTGTTCTTGGCTTTGGAGAGTGAAGTTTTTACCTGTGCAGTCATGATTACAGGAACTTTGCATTCTTTCGGAATAAAGGTAGGCCCTTTAGGGGGTGAGAGGGGGGTTAAGTTAGCACTGAACCTATCTGCCAGGATGTTGGCAGTATCAGTTGGTTCTGTATATTTAGTGTCATTGTGCTGTAACTCACAGCAGATCTGAGTATTGCCATTGAGATTTTTGACATAGCTATAGAATACTTTGTGGTTGTCTTTAGAATCAGTGGCAATTTTGTTTTCATAACTAGCTTTGGAGGATTTTATGAGGGGATCTCAGCTTCTTACTGAGGCTGACAAGGGAGTTCCTCCAATCGTGGGATTTTACTCTTTTTTGCAACGGTTTCTTCTGTTGTAGAGTTTGTTTATGGCAGAAGACCACCAGATTGTCTTCCTTTTTGTGGGGGATAGCATCTTGGTTCTGTTAGGGATAGCACGATCCATGCACTTGTGTAAGTGCTTATAAAGTGCATTTGTGTAGAATTCAGCAGTCGTACCTCTGTTATCCCTCTGCATGGGTGTCGTGAAGTTTGCCACTTCTGTCTTAGAAGCGTGAAGTTGGCTTTGGAGAAATTTTTAAGGTTGTTTTCCTAATGGGTAGTGGGAGCGGGATGTGGATTTCTAGGGTGATTAGCTTGTGGTAAAAGGTATATGCCCTTTTCCCAATTGTAGTGTGATCCTGGAGTTACTATATATATATAGTGGGTTTGTTTTATATTGTATTTTATCAGAAACTTCAAAACAATACATTTTAAACTACAGACATGCATAGTTACAACACCAGTGGCTAACTCTCTCCAGAAGACAATATTTACCCAAGCTAAGTGGGGGGGGGGGTTGTTCACCCACACCCCACCCTAACTATATATACTAACTCCAGGATCACACTACAGTGGGGAAAAGGGCATTTACCTTTTACTTTCCTTACAGTACTCTACACAGTGCCACATATACTAACTGTAATTCAGTGAAATGAGATTCAGTGAAATGATTTTTCAGTAATTTGAGTTTTCAGTGAAGTGGTTGGGGTGAAATGAAATTCAGTGAAATGAGATTCAACGAAACAAAGTAGACCCATATATATATATATATATATATATATATATATATATATATATATATATATATATATATATATATATATATATATATATATATATACATACATACACGTGTGTGTGTGTGTGTGTGTGTGTGTGTGTGTGTGTAGCATAGCTAATATAAATCCTGACTATAGATGAGCATGATGTGCCTCTAATGAAAAATGTCAAAGATAAATGATAAAAAAGACAACTGTGGGGGTGCGATAGAAAAAAATAGGACACGTTGAGTAAAGAGTAGAGATTAAAAGTGGTGAGTGCAAACTTTAATAGCATTTATATCTGTGAATTAAGTGGGCAGAACAGCTATTGTAAACATACTGCATATTTATTTGTACTCTTAAGATCATGTTTCTAATGTTCTACTGGATCTACTTTTCTTCTGCTATTCTAATAATCTTCTACTGGTCCTGGGACTACCTGCAACAACAGAAAAGGTCACTTATCTCCATGAACCTGCATAGTCACAGCTTTTATTCCAGTGCTGAAAGCAAAAATTAGTAACCATACCAGAGACCCATACCATATCCTTCCAAGCTATAGGTCCCCTTCTATGACTCAGGAAACTCATAGCTTTTACTTAAATATGCTGGAAATACTATTTGTTTATTCTGAATTCCTGCCAAGGAGTGTATCATATAACTGATTTGTTTGCAGTTAAAAGCATTCTGTAGAGTCTCCTTGCTGCTTTATCTGCTTAAAAACTTTCATTTTGTGGCTCACTGCTGTGATAAACATTTCTGTAGCGTTTACTGTCTACAAGAGTGTAAGCTGCTAGCTTTAGTATTGTTCTCCACCCCCACCCATTGGTGTCTTGCTGTTATACTTGGTGGCTTTGCAGTTGCCCGCCCCTACTGTAAATTTGATCTGGGACACTCCTCCCAGTCTAGTGTCATTAGCTCATTCTACCTAATACAGAGAGAACATCTGAGAAGGCCAACCCACTTAGTTTCTTTCTTTCTGTTCCTCCTTTCTCCCTTTCTTACAAAAAAAAAAAAGCCTGAATCTCTTTGTGTTCTGACTTTGCTTATCAAACATTTTGGAAATATAGGGTATATTTTAGTGCATTTATTAAAACTGTATTTGCCTTAATATTGCTTCAACTCAAGTGCTCTGGGTTGCACTGCATCTGAATTGTTTTACTGTTGTTTTAACTGCTTTTCTGTACAAATAGACTTTTCTGTATATGTAAACTAGCTACTTATTCTACTGTATTACTGCCTCTTAAATCGTTTTTCAGTTGTGCACTTGCCTTGCTTCATTCAAAAAGTTTTAAATTGCTAATTTTGTAGAGTTTTAATTGCATTTACTGTTTAGGGCTACACACTCAAGTGTGTTAGCCTTTTCTGTGTTTATTTACTGTATTATTGCATTGTTTAGCCTGTTTTAACCAAAAAAAAAAATACTATCTTGTTTGCTCGTTTCCCGCCTTTCCTAGCTAGTATAGTTCAGATCCCAGGTTTTGCTGGTTTCAAGATTTTATATTCTGTGTTCAGAGCTATCCAGACCTTGCTGTGGTAGAGGGAAGTCCTACTGCTTACCAGTGGGAGTGGTGAGCATTGTATTGCCTATCTAACACTAGAGGAGTGTTTTCCAGCTCTGAAATTGTAATTTTATTAGCCATTTTGGGCTGATTTCTATCCCTTTCAACTTTCTGGCTTAAAAACGTGTGTGTTTGTGCATTTGTTGCATCATGCAGCGCTGCGGGGCTACGGTTAAATGATTCCAGGTGCCAGAAAGTCTGCTTTTCAAATTTTCCCTTAGAACTATCTGTTTCTCAGTAATAGCACTAAAATCTGAACCCCTGTGACTAGCACTTATTCTAGAACCTGCTGGAAAGCACTAGGAAGCCTTAAACTGATACAAGCACTCAACTCTCCTTTTAATAAGGAGAAATTAATCGTAAGCACTAAACAGTCTATAATTGCAAAGTACCTTGCAAAGGTAAAGGAAAACAGCTGTTGTACTTTACAAAAAAACACCTAAACAGGCATGTCCAAGGATAAGCTTCTGGTGACTTTTCCTGTCCACCTGGTGAATCTGGGCATACTGGGGCAATGCAGCAACTGCCTCATGCACACAGACAACCCTCTCCTCCTACTACCCAACACTACAACCTGCGAGAGATGCACTTACATAGCCAAACTGGAAGCAAAGCTCTCTCCAGCCAAGATTGTGCTAGACAGTCAAGAGGATAAGGTTAACACCTGCACTACACCTCAAGCAAGACATAGCCCTTCAAAACCCACACCATCAAAACCCAAACATAGCAACACTAAACCCACATATGTGGAGGCCCTTAGCATTAACTTGCCCAAGCAACAAGGACCTCCGAAGCTGAAACGCAAACAAACACAAGTCACAACCAAAGTGACACATAGCTCACAACACCAGTGTGCCACCCAACAACAGCCCCTAAGGCAAGACAATGTACCCAACACTTTAGTCATAGGCAACTCTGTAGTCAGGCACACTAATGCCCCACTCCCCAGGTGGAGCAAGGAGAAAATTACAGTCAGCTGCCTGTCGAGTACCAGGATCCACCACATAATGCATGCACTCAAGTCACTCCAGAACAAGTACAAATGCGACTCTGTCATTGTCCATATTGGAGTGAATGACTTGAGACGTACCTCCCTGGACTACATGAAAGGAGACATGGAAGAACTCTTGGATCATGTGGCCCAGGCAGGTATGACCCTAGTCCTGAGTAGCATCCTGCCTTCACCCAGAATGCTACCACAGTTTAAGGACAAAATGATTGACTTCAACAATTGGCTAAGCTTCTGGTGTCATTCAAAGGGAATCCAGTATCTGTCTGCCTGGGATGACATGATCAACAAACCATGATGCTTTCCAGAGATGGTCTGCACCTGTCATCCCTGGGATTCAGGTTACTGGCTAAAGTTCTTGCCACCCCTATAGTGCCTTTTTTAGGCAAAGTTCAAAGGACAAAACCACCACAGTAACAGGTACAAGCATGCAAAATCTGAAGGTAATGCTACTCAATGCTAGAAGTCTAAACCTCAAAATGCACTATCTCGAGGCACTGCTAAAAATGGAGAACATCGATATCTGTGCAGTAACTGAGACCTGGTTCAAGACTTCAGAGAGCACCCCTGCAATACCAGGCTACATCTCTTACCACACGTTTTGGCCACCAAACCAAGACCAAAACATTAAAGGTGGAGAAGTGTCCATATTCACCAAGGACATTCACACCTCTAGGCTAGTTGCCCAACACAATGCATCTGAAATTCTCCAGGTGCAACTAACACTAGGTAAGACTGCAATCCAAATTGTAGCTTGCTACAGATCCCCCACCATGCCCCAAGATTCTCACTACACCTTTCTGAACATACTGTAAAATATTAAGATATAACCAAACACCCTAATACTGGGTGATTTCAACTACCCTGCCATTAACTGGGAATACTACTCAGGTGCCAACACCTTTTCCCTACGGTTCTTGGAATTAATAAATTCCAACACCCTGGATCAACTAATCCACTGTCCCACCCACGGCTCTAATATCCTAGACCTGGTCATTACCAACATGGGGGAATAGATGCTCCACACCAGTGGTCACTGCCTCATTGGTCATGTCCGACCATAAGCAAATCACCCTTGACATTCATATCCCACCCCCACCCCCAGTAAGGAAACCTCCGTAAAAAACTTCTCCAAAGCCAACTTCATGCTACTTAAGTCAGAAGTGACAAACTTCATGGCACCCATGCAGACAAGAGCTGAAAGTTCGACTGCTGAATCTTATACTAAGTCACTGTATGAGCACATCCACTTGTACATGAATCATGCCATCCCAAATAGAGCCAAGACACTCTTCTCCAAAAAAGGAAGCCAATCTGGTGGTCCCCTGCCATAAACAAACTATACAACAGAAGGAAGAAACTATTGCAGAAAAGAAGAAAATCCCAGGATGCAAAAAACTCCCTTACCAGCTACAGTAAGAAGCTGGGATCCCTCATAAAATCCTCCAAAGCTAGTTCCGAAAATAAAATTGCCAAAGATTCCAAAGACAACCACAAGGCATTCTATAGTCATGTCAAGAATCTAAATGGCAATGCTCAGATCTGCTCTGAGCTACAACAGGATGATATTAAATATACTGATCCCAAGGATATTGCCAATATCCTGGCAGAATGAATTTAGTGCCAGCTTCACCTCCCTCTCACTCCCTAAAGAGCCCATCTCAATACCAAAGGATTGCCAAATTCCGGTAAGCACGGCCACACAGGTAGAAACCACAATCTCCAAAGCTAAGAATACAGCATCCATGGGACCAGATGACATCTCGGGCTGTGTACTACATGAACTACAAAATGAACTGGCACCTCACCTAAGTGTCATGTTTAATCATAGCCTCACCTTAGGCTTTGTGCCCACTGAGTGGCGTACAGCTACAGTTATCCCACTCCACAAGGGAGGATCCACCTTGGATCCTGGGAACTACCGTCCCATCAGTCTGATGAGCCTGATCTGCAAGGGCATGGAACGCATTATCATGGAACTTACAAACAAACACATTGACAACCTTCAAACACTGGACCCAACCCAGTTTGGGTTCATGAAGGGCCGATCTTGTCTCCTTATCCTGATTGACTTCTTCGAATCAGTCTCCAGAGCTGTGGACAAGGGTAAGGTGGTCCACACAGCCTATCTGGACCTTGCCAAGGCCTTTGACACCATCCCCCACTCTGGAATCATAGATAAACTTACTAAGCTGGGCATAAATCCCTACGTCACTCGATGGGTTGTCAACTGGCTTACTGACAGCACCCAGACTGTAAAAATAGCCGACTCCAAATCCAGCTCCAGACAAGTGACAAGTGGAGTAACTTAGGTTTCAGTCCTGGGACCCCTCTTCTTCGGCATCTACTTCTCTGAAGTACAGGCCAACACTAAGGGACTCTGGCTAACAAAGTTCGCAGATGACTGCAAACTGGGAGCCATTATTGAATCCCCAAATGATGTGGATATTCTACAAAAGGGCCTTACAGAAACAGATGTTTAGTGCCAAAGCCATGAGCTCAAGCTTAATACCAAGAAATGTATAGTTATCCCCTTTGGGAAAAGCCATGTACCCATGAATTACCAAATAGGTGGCAGTACACTAAACACCAAAAGTGTGATGAGAGACTTAGGGACACAGGTGGACAGTGGTCTTACCTTCGATAACCATATAGCCACAACAGTCATGAAATCCTTCTATGTGGCACACCTCATCACTAAAGGCTTTTCATCCAGAAAAAAGGAGGTCATTGTCCCACTGTACACATCCCTCATTAGACCCATTATAGAGTACAATGCCCCATTTGGTATGCACCTCACAAGACATCTGCAACAGCTGTAAAGGCCGCAGAAATACCGCACTAAAAGAATCACAGGCCTAAAGCAGATGTCCTATGCTGACCGTCTAAAAAAACTCCAGCTATACTCTGCGGCATATCGTCTACTCAGAGGCGATCTCTGCTTAACATACAAAGCCATGCCAAACCCTGAGCTGTTGGACATGTTCCACTTAAAGAAATCTTAATCCCTCAAAGCCACAAGTTCCAGGGATTTAAACCTTGTCATCGCAATGAGCAAAACATGCTGGAGGGATAGTTTCCTGACCCAGAGACTCCCCATACTCTGGAATAGACTGCCCATACACGTCAAGCAGAGCACCTCCTTGGCACTCTTCAAAAGGAACCTTGAAGATTGGATGGGATATAGGAAATTCACCCCGGGGATCATGTCAGTCGCCCTGCTAGACAGGGGTCCTGGGAAGTAAATATTGTGGGAAGAAATATCCAGGGAATTGTTTGACTAGGCTTGTATAGGCCCTAGGGCTGATAGCCTAGTACCAACCTATGAACCTATGAACCTATGAGCTAACACCATATTCATAGGTGACTTTGACTACCCCATCTATAAAATAGGAATCCTACACAACCGCAAACACCCAGGCCCAGAAACTCCTGGATTTTGTTAATACAAACACCATGGGCCAGGTAGTCCATATACCCATTAGGGGCACAAATATCCTTGACCTGATCCTCATAAACATGAAAGAGTGCTGCACCCACCACCTCCGAATCCAACCCTGAAGTGTAATGTCCTCATTCATCAGATGAGACCATAACATTGTCTCCACTAAAATAAGAATAAAATTCGGGACCCCAGCAAACCCTGGTACTTTCAGGAATTATTCTGAGGCAAACTTCCTATTTTTAAGTGATACTCTGGCAAAATCCCAGTTACCTCCAAATCTTGGGAGCACCACTGCATTTGCAGAACTGCTAACAGAAACCCTGTTCAGTCATGTTAAAAACTGCATTGAGGAATCTGTACCTCCCAGGGAAAAAGTATATGACAAACTGAAAAAGCAAGCCACCCTGGTGGAATCTAAGCATCAATATACTGTGTAACAAAAGAAAGAAAATCATGGCAACAATTATGAAGTGCCATGCCCAGCAAGTAAAAAACTCCCTCATCAATCTAGACAAGCAATTTAGGGGATTTATCAAGTCTGCCATAGCTAAATTTGATGTAAAAATAGCCTCCCAGGCCAAGGACAATCACAAGGCCTTCTTCTATTATGTACGCAGATTCAAAGGCAATATAAATTAATGTGCTCTTTGTAAATTGAACCACCTATACTGAGCCAGAAGATGTAGAAAATCAAATGGCTGACAAATTTAGCTGCAGTTTTACCCCCGTCTCTCCCCCCAGACACCCCTCAGGAAATACTCCCAACCATATGTCCCCCCAACTATCACTAAGGAATGAATCCTCAATGCACTGTCCAAGGCCAAGAACACTGCATCAGTGAGCTCTGATAATAACCCAGGATGCAGCCTTAATGTAATGAAGCACAACCTATCTGGACCACTATAATCCGTATTTAACTGTTGCCTCCGGAGAGGCTCTGTGTCAAGTGAATGGAAGACTGCATCTCTCATCTCTCTGCACAAGGGCAGACCATCTACAGACCAGGGTAACTACAGACCCATAAGTCTAACTAGTCTCATATGCAAGGCCATGAAAATAAAAAATAAAAATAACATTGGAAACCCCAGTCACTGAATGCAGCCCTTTTTGGTTTTGTCAAAGTCAGGTCATGCTTACTCAATCTGGTATACTTCTTTAAGAAGGTCACCAAAGCAATGGACAAGAGAAAAACAGTGCATACTGCCTACTTTGACCTGTCCAAAGCTTTTGCCACAATCCACCACTTGGGAGTTGTTGACAAACTCACAACATTAGGAATAAACCTCTATGTTACCTGCTGAATAGCCAGCTGGCTCACAGATAGGACCCAAGAAATAAGGATAGGGGAGAGTATCTCCACAGATGCCATTCACTAGCAGAGTCCCTTAGGGGTCAGTGCTGGGGTCCCTCCTTTTTGGCATGTATTTCTCTGAGGTTAAGACCAACATAAAGAACATCTGGATGAACAGATTTGCAACTGATTGCAAACTAGGGGCAGTCTTAGAATCCCCCAGTGACACAAATACCCTTCAAGAAGGCCTGACATACATCAATAACTGGTGCCAGAGCCACTGTCTAAAACTCAATGCCATGAAATGCATAATAGTATCCTCTGGGAAGACTGTTACCCCTGGAAACTGTAGAACAGTGACTATGTTCTGTTGTTTTGTACCTTGACAGCCACTGTATTTAAGACAGTATGTGGGGGTGGTACTAAGCAAGTCTTGGATGTGCATGCAGATGGATTTATGTTGGGTGTACAACTTAGGTACAAACGTGTATGTTACCCGGTGGATAGCCAACTGGCTCACAGACAGGACTCAGGAAGTTAGAATTGGGAAGTCCACCTCCACAAAGAGGCCAGTCACAAGTGGAGTCCCTCAGGGATCAACTCTTAAACCACTCCTTTTTGGCATTTACTTCTCTAAAGTTGAGGCCAATGTCACTGGTCTCTTTCTAACTAAATTTTTAGATGATTGTAAATTAGGAGCTGTCACTGAATCCAACACTGACACAAATGTTCTCCAAGAGGGACTGACACAGACAAACAACTGGTGTCAGAGCCATGGACTAAAATTTAATGCCAAGAAATGCATAATAGTACCCTTCTGGAAGTCATCCAACCCTGGTAACTATCATATTGACAACACACCCCTTACAATTGACCCAGTAGTCAGGGACTTAGGGACACACATAGCCTTTGACCATCATGTGTTTACAGTAGTGAGGAAATCCTTCTAGGTTTCCCAACTTATAAACAAAGGTATGGCATCTAAGTCCAAGGAAGTCATTGTTATACTGTATTCATCATTCATCAGACCTATCATTGAGTACAATGCACCCTTTGGGATGTACCTTACCAGGCATATCCAACAATTGTCCACAGAGGTTCCTTACTAAAAGAATACAGGGCTTAAGTAAAATGTCCTGTGCAGACCACCTCAAGACTCTATCCCTGTATTCTGTCTCCTACAGGCTTTTGAGAGGAGACCTATGCCTGACATACAGGGCATTGTCAGACCCCCACTCTGATGGACCTCCTGCATATCTGCAAAACAAACAGCACCAGAATTACCCATTCTAAAGACTTAAACCTTGTCTGTGATATAAATGGGACCTGCTGGAGAGACAGGTATGTATCCCAGAGATAACCCCATCTCTGGAACAGGCTTCCCATCCATGTGAAGTAGAGTTCTACCCTAACCCAATTCAAGTGTGACCTGGACAATTGGATGGGGAACAGGAAATTCATCCCTGGTTTGGCACCTATGTCTCTAATGGACACAGGCAACCTGTAAATGGTTATTCTCCCAGGCACTAGCTTGAAAATGTTTCATCTCCCAAGCCCCCTGCTTACACTTATTAAGGGTATCAGAACTTGTCAGAGATTTGGGATGCATGGCTAGTCTAAAAAAGGCCCTTGTGGTCATTAGCCTAGTAAACACCTATGAACCTATTCACTGGATCCACTCATCATTCAACATGGTGTCAAAAGTCGTCGGTAACTATGTCTCATCACTGTAAAGAGTGACTGAAGTGCAAAAGATAAATGCATATACATTGACAGCATGGCAGAAGGATTTTGTAGACCTGAACCACTGGTGTTTGATGGAAATGTCATGGAGAATTTGTGTGTGTTTGCACAAGAATATGATATTTTCATAGCAGCTGCACATTCAGGCAAAGATGCACACACACACACACACACACACACACACACACACACACACACACACACACACACACACACACACACACACACACACACACACACACACACACACACACGCGTATTTATATTTCTCAATTTGGCAGGCTTGGAGGCTATCAAGCGAGAACATTCTTTTGTATACACACCCACTGTTTATACAGCAGAGGGAGAAAACCGCCATGTCATTGGTCAAGCTGAAATGTGTAAAGATCTGGAATGCTTAAAGCGTAAATTCTAAGAACTGTGTAACCCCCATATGAATATAACGATGGAGAGACATAAATTCAACACAAGAAATCAAAAGCCTGATGAAACTATTGAAGCATAGATTAATGACTTAAGAAATAAAGCAAAGACATGCAGATTTGGGGATCTACAGAACAATTTAATAAATGACCGCCTAGTATGTGGCATTAATAATGATGCAGTGAAGAAAATTCTACTACGTGATAATGAATTAACATTGAGAAAAGCTATTGAAATTTGCCAGATACATGAAATCACACAAAAACATACTAGTATGCTTGCTGTATCTCCTGCTGCAAATGTTGACAGTGTGCAAGAAAAAACTAAAGCAATATGGCTTCATAAGTGTAACCTGAGGAGCTATGCCACACCACCTTCCATTGTTAATTGTCGCAATTGTGGAGGATACTATTATGCATTTCTTGGCACTGAGTTTTAGACAGTGGCTCTGGCACCAGTTATTGATGTGTGTCAGGCCTTCTTGGAGGGTATTTGTGTCACTGGGGGATTCTAAGACTGCCCCCAGTTTGCATAGTTTGACAACTAGCACAGTAATTACAAAACTAAAGGGGCACTTCTCAGTCCATGGAAGCCCACATAAAGTCATTTCATATAACAGTGCACAATTCACTAGTCAACATTTTAAAGAATTTGCTGTATCTTGGGATTTTATTCATGTAACCAGTAGCCCAGAATACCCACAAGCTAATGGTTGGACTGAATGTGCAGCCTGCAATGCAAAGCATTTAATGGAAAAGTCAAGTCCAAAAGAGATGGAACTTATGTATTCCTCAAGTTACTAAAGCTTTGAAACATTCCCTGTGAACAGACACTTGGTTCACCAGCTCAAAGACTGATGTCAAGACAAACATGAACAACTCTTCCGGTCAGCGAATGGCTGTTGGTGCCAACCTCAAAAAGTGATGGGGTAGTCAAAGCTCAGCTATCAAAGAAAGAACTACTCACAGAAGTTATTCTATGACAAAACCAGCAGACCCCTTCGACCACTGTTGCAAGGTGAAATTGTTAGAATGCAAACTTCAAAAGGTCATGATCATGTAGGAATTCTCAGGGACATTTGCATTGAACCAAGGTCCTACATAGTTTGGTCAGAAGGAGTAGACTACAGAAGAAAAAGCAGACACATTTTTCCTGTCCCAGAACCAAAGCCACAACAGAATGGGTGTAATAGTGAATCCAGTTCCTTCACTGAATTACAAGCAATCAACTCCAAGAAGACCTACAGCCATATTCAAACAGTTCTGAAATACAAAGTAATGTTTCAGTACTGAATAAACCTCTAAAGACAGTTCCTGTTTCTAATTTAAATCAAAATCTGTCTGTGACATGGGGAGGAAGAGTCTGCAAACCCAATCCTAAATATTTACAATGAACTGGACCTGAAACAGACAGACTATCTTGAACTGCTAATATGATGTTTAATTCTTGAATGTGTTTAAAGAAAATATTAAAGCAAACTTTGTTCATATATTTGAAATAAGGAACAATGTTAAAGAGGGAGGATGCAGAACAGTGACTATTTTCTGTTGTTTTGTACTTTGAGAGCCACTGTAGTTAAGGGAGTACATGAGGGGTGGTACTAAGCAAGTTTTGGATGTGCCTGCAGATGGATTTATGTTGGGTGTACAATAAACTGATGATAACTTCCATTCACTGGCTCCACTTGTCATTCAACATAAACTGCCACACTGATAGTGTACCTCTTAGAGTATACCCATTGGTCAGGAATCAGGGAATACATGTAGAGAGCAACCTGGCCTTTGACCATCGTGTGTCTACTGTGTTATGGAAATTATTCTATGTTGTGCAACTTACAAGCAAGGGTATGAAATCTAGCTCCAAGTATGCCATTGTTCTGCTCTGCTCAGCCCTCATCAGACCAGTCATTCAGTACAACTTCTACTTCTGTATGCATCTTATCAGGCATGTGCAACAACTGCAGTATCTACAGAAGTTCTTCTCAAAATGAATAAAGGGCATAAATAACATGTCCTGCAGTGTCCGTCTCAAGCCCCTACCCCTGTTCTCAATATCCTACTGGCTGCTGAAAGGTTATCTATGCCTGGCCTACAGAGCATGCTCTGATCCGAATCTGATGAACTTGTTGGACATCTGCAAAACAAATAGCATCAGAATTACTCAATCCAGGGACCTAAACCTTGCCTGCAGCATAAATAGAACATGCTGGAGGGACAGGTATATGTCACAGAGTCTATCCCTTCTCTGGAGCATCCATCCATGCCAAACACAGCTCTTCCTTAAATAAACTCAAGTGTAATTTGGACCAGTGGATGGGGAATCAAAAATGTACCCCTACAGTGGCACATATGTCTCTAATAGAGACAGCTTCCAAATGTTTGACCACAAATGACCTATGTTTGAGCAGTTTTTGTGATTATCACCACAACAGTCAGAAAATCCTTCTATGTGGCACACCTCATCACTAAGGGCTTTTCATCCAGAAAAAAAGAGGTCATTGTCCCACTGTACTCATCCCTCATTAGACGCATTATAGACTACAACGCCCCATTTGGTATGTACTTCTCAAGACATGTGCAACAACTGGAAAGGCCGCAGAAATACTTCACTAAAGGAATCACAGGCCTAAAGCAGATGCCCTACTCTGACCGCCTTAAAAAACTCAAGCTATACTCTGTCGCATATCGTCTACTCAGAGGCGATCTCTGCTTAACATACAAGGCCATGTCAGACCCAGAGCTGTTGGACATGCTACACTTAAAGAAATCCCACTCCCTCAGAGCCACACGCGCCTGGGATCTAAACCTTGTCATCACAATAAACAAAACATGCTGGAGGGATAGGTTCCTGACCCAGAGACTCCTCAGACTTTGGAATAGACTGCCCATACATGTCAAGCAGAGTACTTCTTTGGCCCTCTTCAAAAGGAACCTTGACGATTGGATGGGAGAAAGGAAATTCACCCCGGGGATCACATTAGTCGCCCTGCTAGACAGGGGTCCAGGGAAGTAAATAGTGTGGGAAGAAATAGCCAGGGAATTGTTATTGCTAGGCTTGTATAGGCCCTAGAGCCGATAGCCTAGTACCAGCCTATGAACCTATGAACCTAAAAAAAAAAAATTAGGGGGAACAAAAAATAAGGTTGATTTTATTTAACTTGCTTACTTATGTAATCTCTGTAAATAGTCTGTTTGTAATATGTAATGCTGGTATTATGTAATGCTGTATCTGCTTACCCTTGGAGCTTTTCTCTCCGGGCCTCCGCTGAAAATGGACATGCATCCAGTCAGACTATCCCGGACAACAAATGTAAAATAAAAAATAAATAAAAAATATTTGTTTCTCCTTATCTAAATGCTTTTTTCTGTGTGTAGTAGAAGGCATTGTGGTGTTATGCTAGGGAAAAATAAGTTAAGTGATACATCCTGAAGTGAAGCACTTATTTAACTAGTTTAGTAAGATGTGCTTTTTATTATGGTTGGAATATGTTAATGATATGAAATGTTTTAAATAGAGGACAGCAATCACACAAGTTTGGTTTGAAGCAGGAGAAGCTCTACTTAGTACAGTGATAGTTTCTTTTCTGTGTTGTAGTGTTGGACCGCGGTGCATTAGGTCTATAGAGATGTATATTGGGACACTTAAACTAAGTCTGGCTGCGAAAATTGCATGGTAATGCTGTTCACCTTAAGGAGAAATGTCCATGAAGCAACAGCATATTTTATTCACAAGTATTTGTAGTGCTTTTGTGTTCATTTGTTATAACTGGAAAGTCTTATTTCAGTTGTGGAAATAAAATATGTTTATATATAAGTGGAGAATATATTCATCATTTTTCTTTCCCAGAAAACTAAATACTTATTTTTTCTCATTTTTTTCAATGTGCACTTGAACGTTCAGGGATTGGCCTAGTTAATGCCCAAGTATATGAAAGAAGTAGTTTTCTGTATAAGTACACTGTTACATATTGTAATTTGCCAAGTACTTGAAATTTTTCAGAGCTTCTGTCATAATTCAAAAAACATGGATTTTTGTTTTAGAGGCATTTACAGCAACTTGATATTATTAATCCAGTCTGTCAGTGCGTGAAGGTCTTTTTGCAGTTTATTTTTGTATTAAGAAATCTGATGGAATTGAGCTGAACAATACCATAGTCATTGGCATATAGTATGAGTGATTTATGCAGCAGGTCATTTGGGAGTTTGGTGATGAAGATGGAAAATTGTGGGGGGGGGGGCAAAATTGGACCCTTAGGTAAGGGGGAAACTGTAGAGGTCTATAAAGTCCATTGGAGAAGAAGTCTTGAGACCAGGAAGAGGTGTCTAGACTGTTACCCATATCAAACGTGGTTTATTAGGACTGAGTTGTCCACCAGGTCAAATGCATTTGTACATTCTACGAACATTACTCTGGTGAGATAACCTTTGAGAATGTTAAGAAAATAACTAGGAAAATAAGTCAAACTAAACAAAAAAAACTTGTTTTCTCCCACTTAGTGTCACAAACAGTGAAGATCACTGGCTCCGCCACCAAATAAACCAGCTCATAGATATGTATAATTTATGGTAAGGTAAAACGGGAGAAGAACCCACTGTTATTTATAGGAGGGACAGAAATTTTAAGAACTTTTTGGAAATGAAGAACCATAGTGCCAATAACAATGGCAGAAATGGCTGTATGACTAAATGTGGGAGATGTCCCCAATGTAAGTTTGTCCTTGAGGACAATTTTGTACACATTTGTGGATACAGGAGAATTTTTTGCCTGATTTGATTACCTGTGAGACTAACATGGTGGTCTGTGTGGCAACCTGTGAAGATTGCCCCTCCTTTTACATAGGAAAAACAGAAAGAAGATTAAGGAAGCGGGTGTATGAACATGTAAGGAACATTAAAAATATGGACCCGCCAAATGCCTTATGGAGACACATTGATAAGAACTAGGAGCATACATTCAATTTTTTTGTTACAACAGTACTAGAAGATGACAGAAGAGGAGGCCCTATTATGGTCAGATTAGAAGTTAAAGAAATCGAGTGGTAAATAAGAATGAACACTACTAGACATTGTGGGCTCAGTAATCACATCCCCCTTTCTAGTATTCTCAAAATCAAAGCACTCAGTTTTAAATTTTTAATTAGAAACTTTTAACTATCAGTTTTTAATGCCTACCACTTTCTAAGAGCCAGAACTTATTAATTTATTAATCTTTGGTTGTATTTTTTGGGTTTTATTTAAAACCAATGACAGTTTTCCATAAAGTTAATAATTTATAGGGTATTTTTTAAATAAATGAAAAAAAAGCAATGTTCCAATAACTTTGATTATATGCACAACAATTTCCTGGGCAAGTTTCATCTATTTTAATTATTTTGTTAATTGATTAATTGATGGGCCAATAGGAATGATTGTTTGACATACTGTTAAGATTTAAATAGTTCACTGTTTCAATAGACTGTATACTCTGATGAAGTCCTGACATTAGCGGGACAAAAGCGCTTAGTTTTTCAATAAACTACACATAAATTATACATATCGATCAGCTGGTTTATTTGGTGATGAAGTCAGTGAACTTCACTGTATGTGACACTGAGTGGGAGAAAACAAGTTTAATGTTAAGCAATATCTCATCACTTAGTGTCCAAAAGCGTCATTATGGTATAACCTGTCCACAAGAGTAGGGTTAACTATTTTTTTCTATTATCTTTCCCAGGCTTTGTAATATTGAAATGGCCCAAAAGTAGGATGCATTGGAGGGTTAAGAATTAACTAAAGCTGTCTTCCAGATATTTGACATAAGATTTTTACTGATGCAAAGGTTGTAAATATGCTGAAAAGGTAGTGAAATTAATACTTTACTACAGCGGACAAGTGATAATTGCAGAATCAGTAAGGATTTGGTTAAGCAATGGTTCTATATATTTAGATTTTATTGTTGTGAGTTAAAAAAATAGAATATAAGGGAGAGGTGAATGAAGAAGTGGAGGTTGGGAATATCTTTGTGGGAGATGAGGAAGGTTATTGCATTCCTGTTGGAAGTTAGAAGCTTTAGTCATCTGCACTATTGACCCTAGGTCTGATTTTATTACCCCCTAATATGATGGCTCAGTTCTTTAACTTTATATTTCATTACAATTGTTTCTGTCAGGCTATGCCTATCCATTTGCAGGAATCTTATTGGTTCATAGGCTCATAGGAGATTACTAGACTAACAGCTCACAAGCCCATACAAGCCTTTTTACCTAGATTTACAAAGATTCTCTATACTTAAGGGATAGAGGCTTGCTTAGGTTTATGCCTATGCTTTTGGGTATTTTACAGACTTCCCCTGTGCATAACACATGTAAGCACCACCCTCACCCCAGGAGTGAATTTATGATTCACCATCCAGTGATCCAAATTGTGTCTGATGAGGATGAGGGAAAGGCTTTGCTTCACGTGAATAGGATGACTGTTCCAGAGATAGGGTATTCTTTGAGACACATAGCTGTCCATCTAGCATGTTTTATTCATATCACAGGCCAGATTTAGATCTTTGGATCAGGTAATCCTTGTGCTGTTTGTTGTACAAATGTGTAACAGTTCCATCAGGAATGGATTTGAGAATGCCTTGTAGATTTGGCATAGATCACCCCTTAACAGAGTAAAGGAATAGGGCATTTAGACAATCCACATAGGACATATTGTCTATGCCCTATATTTTACTTAAGGAACCTCTAAGGCCGCTCCAGTTGTGCCTGGTCAGCTACATGCTGAAAGGTGCATTGTATTCAATTACTGGTCTAATGAGGGCCTAGTATAGTGGGACTATAACCTCTTTGGATATGGATGCCATGCAGTTACAATAAGCTGTGTCACACAGAAGGCCTTCATCACCACAGTGGACAAGTAGTGGTCAAAGTTCACTTTACTGTCTGTCTGTATACCTAGATCTTTCACCCCTGGGTCCACACTTAGGGATGTGTTATTGATGTTAGAATTTGTAGGGCATCTGACTGCCATAAATGGTGTAATTATGCATTTGTTGTAGGCCATGTCTCTGGCACCAATTATTTGTCTGAGTCAGACCTTTATGAAGGATATGTACATCACTAGGAGATTCGGTGATTGCCCCCAACTTGCAGTCATCAGCAAACTTGGTCAGACAAAGGACATCTACATTAGTCTTGAGTCCAGAGAAATATATTCTGAACAAGAGAAGCCCCAGCACTGAGCCCTGTGGTACACTACTAGTATATGGCCTCTTGCTGTATCTGGATTCCCCTATTCTAACAAGACATGTCCTATCTGTGAGCCATCTGGCTATCCCTCTGGTTGCAAAAGGATTTGTTCCCAATTTTGTGAGTTTATCTATGATACCCAAGTGGGAAATTACATCAAATGCCTTAGCCAGGTCAAAGTAGGCAGTATGCACTGCCTAACCCTTCCATGACCTTTGTGACTTTCTCAAAGAAATCCACTAGACTCAGCAGGCATAAAAATTGGAAATTAGCTATGCCATCTCTTAGTATGAGGTTGCTAACTTTAGAAAAGTTCTTGAAAGTACTGGAGTTAGATGGGTGTTCTAGATTTATAATTATTTCAAAGGAGACTGCCTTCTGATCTGATCTAACTAGTGAGGACATTACATTTGGGGATGTGCAATGCTCCCCCATGTTTGTGAGTACCAGGTCTAGAATACTTTTACCCCTAGTGGGAGTGCAGACTAGCTGTTCCAGGACATTTACATTGCCGAAGTCTAGAAATCTTTAAGCCTGCATGTTAGTGTTCATGTTAGCTTCCCAGTTAATGGAGAGGTAGTTGAAATCACCCATGAGTTTGTTATTGGGCTGAATAGTGAAAGATTCTAGTACATTCTGGTATTAGGTATGATTTTCCTGGTCATGGTGGGGGAACTGTAGTTAGCAAAGATATGGTAAGGGATTTTACCTGTGGTTAGTTGGACATGGAATAGCGCAAGTATGTCATATTGCTTGACCAATCCTGAGATGTGCTTTTCTTTTCTTTTAGTTTCATAGATTCATACGCGATTACTAAACTAATAGCTTAAGAGCTCTTACAAGTCTAGCCAATATAACCTGATTTTACCCAATAAATGGCCTCTGGGGCAAGAGGATGGTGCGGGTTTGCTCCTGTCCATAAGGGACATAGGCACTACCCCAGTTGTGAATTGATCCAAACTGCTTTTGAAAAGGGCCAGAGAAGGACTCTGCTTAATGTGAATAGGAAACCTGTTCCAAAGAAGGGGCAATCTCTGAGACACATATCTGTGTCTCCAGCATGTTCCATTTAGGTCACTGACTAAGATTAGATCCCTAGATCAGGTGACTCTCATGCTGTTTGACTGGGATGTGCAGCAGCTCCATCAGGATTGGATTTACAAGTGCTTTGTAGGTCAGGCATAGGTTAAACCTTACTAGTTGCTAGGAGGCAGAGTAAGGGGATAGGGCTTTTAGCCTATCAACATAAGACAAGGTTGTTTACTCCCGGCATTATCTTTGTGGGCAACTTCTGAGGTCACTTCTGTAAGTGCCTAGTCAAGTACATGTCAAATGGTGCATTGTACTCAATTATTGGTCTAATGAGGGTTGAGTACAGCGGGACTATAATTTCCTTGGATCTGAATTCCATACCTTTTCTTATAAGTTGTGTCATATAGATGGACTTCCTCACCACTGTGGACACATGGCAGTCAAAGTTCAGGCTACTAACTATCTGTGTTCCTAGATCTCTCACCTCTTAAGTCTACTGTTAGGGTGTGCTATTGTTGTAATTTGCAGGGGTATTGGACTAACCAAAGGGTATGATAATGCATTTTTTCACATTTAGTTTTAGACCATGGCTCTGGCATCAATTTTTTTTTCTGATCTGGACGCTCCTGAAGAATATCTACATCACTGGGGGATTCAGTTATTGCCCTCAGCTTGCAGTCATCATTAAACTTCATCATCCAGAGACCTTCCACATTAGCCTTGAACTTAGAGAAGTATATTTCCAACAGGAGTGGTCCCAGCAGTGAATCCTGTGGCACACCACTTGTAACTGGCCTCATGTTGGATCTGGATTCAGCCACTTTAAACACACATGTCCAGCCCATGAGTCAATTTTCTAGCCATCTAGTGATGTAGGGATTTATGCCCAATTTGTTGAGCTTATTTATAATACCTGACTGAGGAATTGTGTTAAATGCATTGGCCAGGTCAATGTAGGTGGTATGTGTTGTTTTACCCTCATCCTTGGCTTTAGTGAATTTCCTCAAAGAAATCCACCAGATTCAGTAGATATGAACTGTCCTTGACAAAGCTGAATTGGTCAGGTCCAGTGTTTGGAGGTTTCCTATGTCATTCTTTATCAGGTTCATGATTATTCCTGCCATGGCCTTACATATAAGACTAGTGAAACATATTTGCCAGTAATTTCCTGAGTCAGTTGGTGGTCCTCTTTTATGCAGAGGGGTGACTGTTGCTGTCCTCCACTCTACTGGGACAAAGCCAGTCCAGAGGCTGTGGATTAACAGAGATCTTAATGGGCCTGATAAGTCCTAATTTAAGCTGTTTAAGAGGTAACCTGGTATATTGTCAGGCTCAACTGAAGCCATGGTTTTAGCTTTAGAGAACACAGTGGCAACCTATTAGTTGGTGATAATTGGTGGTGGAGTGGTGGAAGATGTTTCTTGGGGGTGATGGAGAGGTGAAATCTGAGCTGCATTTGTTAGCCAACAGATTTGCTCTATCGTCTGGCTGAGTATAGTTGATGTCATGTACAACTAAATCTGCACATTGATGAGTGTTGCCCTTAAAACTGTGGATATAACTGACAAATACCTTATGGTTCTCATTAGCTTTGAAGGCTACTTTTACCTCAAAGTCTGCTTTCAGAGACTTGACTAGTTCCCCAATTCAGTTGTTAAAATTAATGAGGAAATTTTTGCTCTGTTGTATATATTCCCTCTTACTTCTCAGCAGGATTGTCTTTCTTTTGCTGTACTACCTATTAATACCAGGGTGGCTTGTTTTTGCAATTTGACATGTGTTTATTTCAGTCTGGTATTGCTGTTTCTATGCAGTTGTTTATATAGTCATACAGGGATTTTGCATATGCCTTTGCATTGGTTTCTGAGTTTTCTGGATTTGGGAGAGCTTGGAAACTAGCTATGCTGTCCATTAACAGGGAGTAATTTACATTAGAGAAGTTATTAAAGTTAAAGTTTTTGGGGTTAGGTGGGGGACTAGCTTTACCATTATTTCAAGGTAGGCCACTTTGTGATCTGATCTTACCAATGAGAGCATCACACCAGGTGGGTCCAGTGGTCTCCCATATTTGTGAGTACCAGATCTAAGATATGTGTTCCCCTAGTTGGAGTGCAGACTAGCTGCTTCAGGGCATTTGAATTTACAAAGTCAAGAAATCTTTGGGCCTACATTTTAGTGGTCATGTATGCCTCCCAACTAATGGAGGGGTCATTAAAATCACCCATGAGTATGGTACAGGGCTGGATGGTGAGTGATTCTCGTAACTTCAGATATGATGCATACGTTTCCTGTTTCATAGACTGGGACCTGTAGCTAGCATGGATATGGTAATGCATTTTTCACATGGATAGTTTGATATGAAGTAACTCTAGCATGTCATATTATCTGACCAGCCTTGAGGTGTGCTTATCCTTTATCCAGATAGATACACCTCTTCCTTTTGCTCTTTCATGTTCAGTGAGTGGTCAGAATTCACCTAAAGCATTTTAACCACGCACTGCTTGAGTGTGTTCCCTGGCTTTGTACAATGTTTCAGTAACTGCTCAGACATCTGTATTCTCCAGGGTGAGGAGAGCTTCAAGGGAGTGCAGTTTCCTTGTGAGACTCCTAGCATTGAGCAATAACACCTTTAACTTGCCGTGGGTAACTTTTGTTATGCCAGAAGGTTTGTCTGTTTGGCAATTCCTAAAAAAGGCAGTATAGATGTGGATAATGTTTTGGCCAATATTAAAAAGCCTAGAGGTGGCCTGTCAAATATGTCCTTCTAGACTGACAACTACTTGACACAATTGGAATGACACCAATAGCTAAGCCAATTGTTAAAGTCGATCATTTTCTGCTGGTATTGTGGCATCATCCTTGGAAATGGCAGAATGCTGCCCAGTGCTAGACACACACCTGCCTGTGACACATAAGAGCTCAATCATGTCTCTCTTCTTATAGTTCAAGGAGGGATGTCTCGGGTCATTCATACCCACATAGACTATGACTGAGTTATACTGGTACTTAGGAGTAAATGACCTGAGGGCTTGTGTGATCTGATGAATGCTGGAGCCTGACAGGCAACTAACTGTAGCCTTCTCCATATCCAGCCTGGTAAAAAGGACATCAGTGTCTCACAATCGAGTCTGCTATGACCAGAATATTGAGTTGTGGAGTTTTTCACCTTATGGGTTTGGTAAATGAGACACAATGGCAAATGGCTTTATGTGTTGTGATGGGAATTGTCTTGTTTGTGTGCATTTTAAGTTTCTGAGGTCTGTGCTTGAGACGCCTTTGTGGTTTGGGTAAGTTACATGTGAGCACCTTCGCATATGTGAATCTATGTGTGTGGCCCTTTGTGGGTGATGTGAGTGGTGTATGTGAGTCACTGACAAACTGTCTGTTGCTTTTTGTGTCTGTATGTAAGAGTCTAGCCTCCAGTGCCAATGTGCAACTACATCTCTTACATACTGCATTTGTCTGTTCGTGAATTAAATGGTGGTCAGGGAACATAAGTATATGCTACACTGCCTCAGGTTGCCCGTGTCCACCAAGCCAGATCCAGAGATAGCAGGAAAGTGGTAATCTATGGTTGAGGTCCTAATGTGTCCTTGCAAAGGACAGGAATGAAGGGTGTTTGTAACTGGACAAGGGAATGGAGCTTACTTGGTGTAATCTGCAGCTAATCTAACCAGAGATTCTGCCCATTGCCCACACCAGATGCTCAATGAGCATAGATAGTCCTGGGTGCTATAATAAAGTAAGATAGAACTAAATGGTCTTAACTAAATGCATAAATGCTGCTCACCACACAGACTAGTTGTGCCATCAGTAACACAGGTCTAAGGTAAAGTTCCAAGGTGTTTTTCACAGGAAAATTTCAACTTTTGGTGATTGTGTATATATAAGGCATTAGTAACTGTTACTGTGCAAAGAGCAGCTTTGCACAAAACTGAGGCTTATATACAATCAGAAAATGCAAGTTTTACACTACCTATGCCCTAAGGCCAATCAGGTAAGCACAATATGAGCTTTCCACCAGTAGTTTCTAGCTCAGATAGGTGAAATCAGTCCTCACCTGCCACAAGATTGCAGACTTTAACCTTGTTAATGTAAAATAACTGGTCTGGAGCCCAAGTGTTAATGAAGCACAAACAGATGTCTAATACTAACTAATAAACCCTATATACAATGTATTTCAGTGCATAACAGCAGTCCTTACTGCAGTTTGAAAATGAAACTTTAAACTTTAAAGAAGTTAAAAAAATTGCTAAATAGCACAGTAAACTTTCATAATATAATGAAAATAAGCAATGTTTCTAAATGTTTGCATTTACACAGGGCAATAGCATGGCAAGCAGCTTTGTGCAATTGTGCTGAATTTATACCAGCACTGGAAATACATAAAACTGATACTGAGCCCCCTGGCCAATAAATGACTACACTTAGAGCCCTTTGTGCATTTCCCATCTCAGCTACACCAGGCAAACATCTACTGACACTGGATGAATAATTTCAGTCCTGATTTAAAAGCACAGTAAAAGTGAAATGCTACCACAAACAAACTTAAACTTAAGGAAGGGCAATAAGTAATTCAAGATAACAGAAGTGTACTTTAAGCAGCTTATAAAGTGTGATTATTCCATAAAAGTACTGTGCTTTGCAGAAATGAACCAAGAGCAACTTCACTGTGCAGAATTTATAAAAACACTAAAACAAGGTAAGCTGATGATTAATAAGCCCTCTGGCCAATCAAACAACTTTATGGAGGAATCTCTATTGTGTTTCACCAACCTATAACACCCAGGCTACCACTCATTGCCACTAGATGAAAAATTCTCTGTCCTCAATTCAAAAACACAGATAACAGCTTGCTGGGGTATAAACATACACTACTTTATCCAACAGCTAGCTACATAATGAATTCAGAGGAAGGAAATCAATAGAACAGACATTGAGAGGCTAAATCAATGTTTTTTTTTCAAAATAAGCCCAATAAAAAGCAAACAAGCAATTCAAGATAGCAACAGCAATGTAGAAAGGATGGAGTTGATAAAGCTCAAGTTACAGTAGAGGTATACACCTTAAAAATAACCAAGTTTAAAAAGCAGAACAAGGAGTCGGAGGGTGGGTAGCAAAAATAACCAGCAGAAAGTCACCTATAGTGCTTGCAGTTTTTTCCAGGCCTTGAGTCTTATCAGAAAAGACAAAGCCACAGATACTCTCTGTTTATTTAAGTATTTTTCAAGAACAAATTAACCAATGAAAAAAAGAACATGTGAAATGTGCAGCTTGGGTAATTAAATGTCTATCTGCCACATAGAACAAAAACACCAGGCCAAGCAGATTTCTCAAAATGGAAAACAAAATGGAACAGGTAAAACAGAAAGCAGCTATATCAGTTTAAGCAACTCACAGACAAAAAAGAGATTACTTTCCTCAACAGCAGGGAGTCACTAACAGTGCTAGTAGTTTTACAGTCCTTGAGTCTTGTCAGAAAAGACAAGGCCACATATATACTCTGTGTATTTAAATATCACTCATGAAACAAATTAACAACTGAAAAAAAAAGCATGTGAAATGTGCAGCCTGCGTAATTTAGTGTCTGTCACATAGACCAAAAACACCAGGTCAAGCACATTTCTCAAAACAGAAAATAAAATGGAACAGGTAAAACAGAAAGCAGCTATATCAGTTTAAGCAATTCACAAATTAGAGATCATTTTCCTCACTAGCAGGCAGTCACCAACAGTGCTTCTAGTTTTTGCAGGCCTTGAGTCTTATTAGAAAATATTGATACACTTCCACCTTTTATCCTTCCATGTGCAGTGGGTTGTCTGAATGTATGGAAGGCATTATAGTCTTGCACTGCAAGGGTAATTTCCATAGCTTTGAACTTTGTTTCATTAACTGCACAGATGACTGCATTCTCCAGGGTGAAGTGTGCTTCCAGGGAGTGTATTTTTTGTTGAGACTCCTAACACTGAGCAGTAATACCTTTAACTAATCAGGAGTAGATTTTGCTATGCTGGAAGGTTTATCTATTTGGCAATGCTTGAAAAGACACTATAGGGATGGATAATTATTTTGCCAATATCTGAAAACCTAGTGATGAAATGTGTAGTCCACCACTGGTAAAGCAGAGTGGCCTGTCAATCATGTTCTCCCAGGCTGACAATCATTGAACCCCCTTAGAGTGAAACTAGTAGCTAAACCACTTATTAAAGTCAATCATTTTCAGTTGGTATTGTGACATCATCCTTGGAGAAGATACAATGATGCGTAGTGCTAGGCTCATACCAGCCTGCAAAACATATTCTGAGAGCTCAATCGTGTTTCTCTTCTTATAATCCAAGGAGATAAATCTCAGGTCAGTCACACCCACATGGACTATGACTGAGCCATACTGGTGCTTGCATAATCTGGTGAATCCAGGACCCTGACAGACAACTAACACTGACCTTCACCTTATTTAGCCTGGTAAGAGGGACATCAGTGTGTATATCAATGAAGTCTCCCATGACCAAAATATTGGATTGTGTTGTGTTACTCCTTATGAGCTCAGAAGTTGAGACACTATTTGGAGTAGTTTTATCTGTTGTGGTGAGAGTTGTCTAGTTTGAGTGCATGCAGAGTTGCTGAGGATAGCATCTCTGAGGCCTTTGAGATTTGGGTTTGGGTAAGTTACATGTGAGTACCTCTGCATATGTGGCCCTATGTTTCTGGTCCTTAGTTAGTGTTGTGACTGGTGTGTGTGTGTGTGTGTGTCACTGAAAACCTGTTTAGCATTTTGTGTTTGTATGTGAGAGCCTTGCCTACAATGACATTGCGTAACTATATCTCTCACATGCTGTATTCATCTATTCTAGAATTAAGTGGGTGTCACTAAACATCAAGCAATTGCTACATTGCCTCAAGATGCCCATGTCCACCAAGCTGGATGCAGAGGTTGCCAGAAAATACCTATCCTTGGTTGCTGGTCCTTAATATGCATTTTTCAAGGAACTAGAATGGGGGGGGGTTGTAACTGGAGGAGATTTGGCTGATTTAAGTAGTGTAACCTACAGTAACTAAATGTTCCTTGAGCAACATGAGATGTGGAATCTTTCAGAGATAGTTTTTACAGGGAAAAATAGAATTACTAGGTTCTTGTGACTATAAAGGGCACTGATAACTGTCACTATGTGAAGTGCAGCATTGTGCAAATGAGTGACATATACAAGCTGAAAAAAGCAAGTTTTAAGCTAGGTTTTCCCTCAGTCTACTCAAATAAGCGTATAATAAGCTTTCAACTATCAATTCCCAGCTCAAATAGTTGAAAGAAGCCTTTTCCTGCCACAAGAATGCAGACTTTTAACCCTCGTAATGTAAAATTAAATGGTTTGGAGCCCAAGTGTTATTTAATGACAAAGTAGTTGCCTAAAAACACTAGCAATGGCAGATACAATGTATTTAGAGCACTGCAATTACAGAACAGCAGTCCGTACATCAGTGGAAAAATGCAGCTTAAAACTCTAGTTAATGCAAGAAAAAATAATTTTAATGACATTTCATTTATGTACTATATGTAGATCAGAATGTGTGATATACCTTTAAGAAGCATTCCAGCCAATGGGCACATGCATATAAATATTGAGCACGTGGAAGCAAGGGTGCCATTTTGAGTGAGCAGCCAAAGTGAAAGCTTGCATGTGTATAGTCAGTCAGTTAGATAGTTCATTTAAGTTTAATTTTCCTAACATCCATCTTGATGTGTTTGTATACAATAAACTACTTAAATGAACACCAAGCCTTAGTGTCTTCTTAATGTACATAAGAAGAGTGACATGGTGTCAGAATGGGATCCAGAGTTATAGCCATGAGGCAACCGGTTAAAGTTGGAGGAATATACAAGAGTGGAACATCCCTACTGCTCAAACGTCTTGCAAAAAAGGTCAGAAACAAATTACAGGTACTAAAACTCATTTAAATGATTTATTTTGCTACAAATATAAAATGACACACCCAGAATTCTTATTAAACAAAATGTCTGAAACTGCAACATACTGATAAAAACATTCAAAATAATTATGAAAACATTTGAAACAATATCTGAGTCACATAAAATGTACAAAACAGGGAAACAACCATATTTTGTCACCATGTGCTGCTTTTTCACATTAACTAAAGCTATTCAAAGTATCTGAAGTGTGCAAAGTATTTGCAAGTGTGTGCAGTATTACAGTGCCATTATTTTGCAAAGTGCAGTTCTTTCAAATAATTTTTCGCAAAGTTCAGTCGTTTCAAATCATATTTCACAGAGTGCAGCCTCTTGAAGAGTTTCTTGTGCATTTGAATATTATTACAAGTACCTGGTGTGTGTGCATGTTCGTACATTATTACAAAGCCAAGACTGCATTGTATTTTACTAGAATCTGTGGGCATGGCAGAAGGTTTTCACAGAACCACACCACTTGTGTTTGATAACAATATTGCAGAAAATTGGAGAGTGTTTGAACAGGAATGCGATATTTTCATACAGGCTGCATTTTCTGACAAAGATGCACATACTGAAGCATTTATTCTGCTTAATTTACAATGTTCAGAGGCTATTGAAAGAGAATGTTCATTTATGTATGCACCTGCTTTATATGCAGGGGAGGGGGAAGACCACCATATTGTGTTATCAGCTAAAACAAGGGAAGACCCTAAGTGCTTAAAATGCAAATTTAGAGAAATGTGTAACCCCCAAATGAATATTACAATGGACAGGCACTTATTTTTCACAAGGGATCAAAAGCCTGATGAAACTTTTGCAATATATATAACTGACTTGAGAAATAAGGCAAAAACGTGCAGATATGGTAATTTGAGAGATGAGCTGATAAAAGGATAGGCTTGTGTGTGGTATTAGTAATGACACAGTTTGAAATATTTTGCTTCAATACAGCAATTTGACATTAAATAAGGCCATTGAGAGTTGTCAGACATGTGAGCTTACAGAGAGGCACACAAGTATGCTTACAAATGAGGAGGCAGCTTTCCAGTACCTTCCAGTGCTAATGCTGATGGTATGCAGGACATGGTTAAATGAAACAGACCCAACCACATGGCACATACTGCAGGTTCTGTAGCAGTCCCTGGGAAACTCCAAGTCTTTCCAGCAAATTCCAAGACATGCTCAGTAAAGCAAAAAGGGTTCATGGCTACTTCCACCTCTAATACCAACTGTAAACGAATGAAGTTAGCTGCAGTACCAAATTTTATTGCCAATTATCATAACTGTGGTGGGAATCACAAACCCAAATAAGAAAAGTGGTTAATCTTCGTTTATCAGTGTCATCTTGCAATAAGTGGAATCATTTCAAAAGATTTTGTAAATCAAATAAGGTACATTCTTTTATTAAAAGAGGGAATTCCAAGAGACAAGTTGATCAATTAGAAAGCTGTGACCCTACCTTTTATGTTGATGGTATGTCTGTGCTTGGTGAAACAATCAATGCAGTAGATTTGTGGGCAAAGAGCAAAATCTTTTGTACTGTTTGGATTAATAGGAGTCCCGTAGAGCTCAAAGTAGATACTGGCTCAAAGTGCAATGTTATGTCAGCAGAAACACTTGCTAGAGTAAAAGCTGCAGAACATCTTGATTTGACAAAGTGTGCAAAGCTTGTTGCTTATGGTGATGAAGAGGTTCAGACTGAAGGCTCAGTAATGCTTTCATGTTACTCTGCTGGTAACATCTATGGCTTGCAGTTTTACATAGTCAAGAGATACGTGCACTCATTGTTAGGCCTCAGAGACAGTTTGAAAATGGGGCTACCTTCACTTAATAAAGAAGTCCACCATGTAAGCCTGCATGACAACAGTCCAAATTCAGCCCAAACCATTTTTACTGAGTATGCTGATATTTTTTGCAGACAAACTAGGCAAACTACCAGTTGTGTACTCCATGAGGTTAGACCCAGAGGTCAGCCCAGTTATTAGATGAGCACAGAAAGTTCCAGTAGCTATGCAGAACAGAGTCAAAGCTGAGCTAGACAGAATGGCACAGCTAAGAGTAATTTTTCTAGTAGAAGAATCTACTAAATGGGTATCCTCCATGGTAGTAGCCCATAAGAAAAGCTCAGATGATATCAGAATATGTATTGATCCAAGAGATTTGAACAAAGCATTAAAAAGGCCTCATCATTCAATGCGCACAGTCGAGGAGTTTGCTGCCCTCATGCCAAATGCCACTGTTGTTTCTGTCTTAGATGCAAAGAATTCATTTTGGCAAATTTTGCTTGACTGAAAATGTTCATTGTTGACCACATTCAGTACTCCATTTGGAAGATACAGATTTCTGACAATGCCATTTGGAATAAATTCTGCCAGTGAAGTCTTTCAGCATGCAATGGAGCAATTTTTTTCTTCCTACCCGTGTGCTATTATAGTAGATGATAGTCTAGTAGGGGCCAATGGTGAAGCCAAGCATGACAGAAACCTCAAGAAAGTTCTGGAAAGAGCAAATGAAGTGAATCTTAAACTGAATCCTCAGAAGTGCAAATTCAGGCTATGAAAAGTCACTTATATTGGTCACTTGTTTACCAGTTCAGGCTTACGACCAGATCCTTCCAAGCAAACAGCGATTCTTGAGATACCAGCTTCCAGACAATGTTCAAGCCCTGCAACATTTTCTTGGCATGGTCAACTATCTAGCCAAGTTCATTCTAGATTTAAGACTTCTATCAGCACAACTAAGAGAACAAACATGCACCAATGTCATTAGTCTTAGTCAGAACAGCATCAAAGAGCATTTGATGTCCTGAAACAGAAAATTGCTAACCCACCATCTCTAAGCTACTATGATGTTCACAAACCAGTTACTCTTTCCTGTGATGCTTCTAAGTTTGGTCTAGGTGCAGTTATTCTTCAAGAGGGTAGACCAGTAGCCCATGCTTCGAGAACTCTTACCGAAACTGAGATGCAATATGTCCAGATTGAGAAAGAGCTTTTGGCAATTGTGTTTGCATATTCATAGTTCCATGATTATATTTATGGTCGACCTTTCCAGATCAAAACAGACCACCAACCTCTAGTTACTATTTTGAGAAAGCCTATGCATACAGTTCCAGCCAGATTGCTACGCATGATGCTCAAATTGCAGAAGTACAATTTCAATCTTGTTTACATGAAAGGGAAACTTCTTTATCTTGCTGATACTTTATACAGATCACCCAGAAAAACTACAGAACAGCATAAGAATGAGCAACTTGATTTTGAGGTCATGGAAGTGGAAACTTTTTTTCCACATATTTTGATGAGAGCTCAGAATAAACACAGCTTCAGATCCAATTCTCAAGAAGCTAAACCTCTATATCAATCAAGGATGGCCTTCAAAGCAATCTTGTTTAGCAGTAGAAATGCAACCATATTTTCCATGCAGAGATGAGATTTTGTCAGACAATGGTACCATCATGAAACATCCTAAAATGATTATTCCAAAATCTTTGCAACAAAAGTACTTTAAAATCTTGAATCATGCCTACTCAGGAACAGATTCTACCAGAAGAAGGGCAAGAAGACTAGTATTTTGTCCTTCTATGTCATGCGATATCAAGAAAGTACTTTCATCTTGTACAGTATATAATAGTACAAAGCCGCATCAGCAGAAAGAACCACTTCGGTTAAGCCAGATTCCTTAACTACCTTGGTCGACAGTAGCCACAGATATCTTTGAGTGGAATGGTCAGCATTACTTGGTGTTAGTAGACTCTTCTTCAGATTGGTTCAAGATTGACCTACTTCCCAATATCACATCCAGTACTGTGATTACTAAGTTGAAGAGACATTTTTTGGTCCATGGTAGTCCACACAGAGTTATTTCTGACAATGGCTCACAGTTTACAAGTCAGCAGTTCAAGAAATTTTCAGAAGCTTGGGACTTTGCTCCTATTATGAATAATCCTGAACATTCAAATGGCTTGGCTGAACATGCAGTTCAAAGTGCAAAACAGCTGTTAGAGAAATTCAAATGTGACAATACCAATGTTTTTCTTGACTTGTTAAATCTCAGAAACATTCCTCATGAAAATCATCTTGGTTCACCTGTCCAGAGACTTATGTCGAGACAAACCAGAACCACATTACCAATCAGCAGTAATTTATTGGTTCCATGTGATAAAAACAATAAAGAAGTAAGAGCCCAACTGCTTGTCCCAGAAGTCTTACTATGATAAAGCCAGCAAACCACTCCTTTCTTTACAAAAAGGGGAGATAGTGAGGATGTAGACTTCAAAAGGTTTTGATTTCATCGGATTTGTGAAAAAGTTTGTGTCATGAGCCAAGATCATACATTGTGGAATCACAAGAAATGGAATTCAGATGAAATTGGAAGCATTTGTCAGCAGTGTCCAAACCAGTGTTACCGCAACTTGCCTGTGGCAAAGATTCTAGTTCTCAGAGCGACTTGTCCAATATTCCTGTTCCAGAGGACATTCCATCAGCAATCCCTGTTCCTGAGAAAATCTCCAAAAGTCCACAAGCAGAACATTCCCCAGTGACTGTCCCTGTTACTAAACCCAGTCCTAACTATTATGTCACGAGATCAGGTCGCATCTCGAAACCTAGTTCCAGATACACGGCAACCTGGACATGACTGTTGTTTTCTTTATTAGTGTCTTTATAATTGCATGCCTATTGAAATGTTGAAATATTGAGTATTGAAATAGCTCAGTAAAGAGGGAGGATGTAGATCAGAATGCATGATATACCTTTAAGAAGCATTCCAGTCAGTGGGCACATGCATATAAGTATTGAGCATGTGCAAGCAAGAGTGCCATTTTGAGTGAGCAGCCAGAGTGAGAGCATGCATGTATGCAGTCAGTTAGTTAGATAGTTCATTTAAGTTTAATGTTCCTGCCATCCATCCTGGTGTGTTTGTATACAATAAACTAATTAAATGAATGCTCAAGCCTCATCATCTTCTTAATGTACACAAGAAGAGTGACACTATACTTTCCTACTTCTTCTTCTATTAAACTAACATCCAGCCTGTCATTGGGAGAAACAACACATATAAGACTTTAACATTCTATCTATGGAAAGCACATAATAAAATATATACCTCATACATCAAAAAGAAAGAAAGAATCTTTTTGAAATTTTGTATGCATTGATATTCTTAGATGTGGTATACCTGTCTACCCATTTATGATATCTCACTTGCATAAGCATGGCTAATCAGGAAGACAAAGCTAGTCAAGTGGTGAGTTTACCCATCCCCCATAATCTTGGTCCACTGATTAACAATGTGGCTTCACTGGCATTGACTGAAATAGTGAACTCCCTTAAAATTAGACATGTAGATACCCACAGTGTCTGTAATAAGGTCAAGTTCCTCCATTGTTGATGTGATTATTTTAAATGATAAAAATCACAACCTGACTGGTAAAAGTCAAGGAAGCTTTAATACAGAATTATAAAAATATGACAGAGTAAATACTTTTATCAACAGACTTCGTCAAACTCTTGACAAAAAGCACAAGTGACTGGTGTAATCAAAGAACTTTTAATACAAAATTATAGAAAAAAAACTGTAAGCACTTTTGTCTTAAAACAAAGAAATCATTAGACTGTGTCTGCATTTTTCATGATACTAATTGAGGCTGCTGGTTCTGCATTTTTGATGAAGTTGATGAATATATGCCAGGTATTTTAGCAATATATGATATTTGGCTCTACATTTTTGTTAAAGACACCATAATAGAGCCCTAATACTCTAGTATGTTTAGGCAAGAGAGGCATCATAAATGGGTAGGCAGGTGTAGCAATCTACTCAAATTCTGTTACTTGTTCTATTATCGAGAAACACATCTGTCAGTAAAATTGAATGGCTTCCCTTAACCTTTAAAATTAATAAAAATCAAATCAATAAACTTCTATTGTCTCTATATTTTTCTTGATTCTCTAAAGAATGCAATAGATGATGATGCCCTTCTCCTGCCTCACAACGAATATGAAATGTGAGTTATAGATAATTTCGATGTTGACTGGAGTGACCTTTGTTGTATACTCTAGCCCTTCTGTTTAGCCATATGGATTAGACCAACTAATCAATATGAATGCCAAGATTAATAAACCTTGAAAAAATGAAAATATTCTAGTATTGGTGGCTACCTCCCTTCAATATAAAATATTGCACAGTAGAATAAAGGCTGAAATCTTAAGCAGTCGTCTGTTTTTTAATTGCTAGCTCCAGTAAAAAGTTTATCATATCTGCTGCTATATTATCACAGGACTATGAAATGTACAAGTTGACTTTCTTTTATTCATGTCTTTAGCTAAGTGAACTGGTCTTTGATGTATTGACTGTGTCTTGATAATGCAGTCATTTTTCAATAATAGCATTGCTTTATCCTCAACACTATTGCTGCTATCTGGTTTAAGAGGGCAAAAATTCTACTTTATTCCTTGGATTTCATATATCAGACTGTACATGTCCACATATGATACATATTTGAAGTGATATTACTTTGAGAAACTAAAACACTTCTGAAAATTCAGTAGGAATATGTTTAGCTTTCCTTTTACAAATGCAAGAAGTTTCTACTTTCACACCCAGCATGCCCTCAGAATAATCCTAAACTATTCTGGAAACTGTGTTAACAGGCTTATAGACTCAGATATCAAACTTTTGAGTTAATTTTGAGATGGGATGTGATTCAAGGGTATATACACTGTTTGGAATTTATGAAGACTCTTTATATAGAACCACTACTTCAAGTGTATGTCTTGCTTTAAGTGCATATATTTAAACATTAATGGTTTAAATAATGGTTGCAAGAGATGGGGACCTAAATAGACTTTTGAAACTTTTTACTTCCCAGATCATACTTTTGCAAGAGACTCATTTATTACAAGCTGACATTGATAGACTTAATTCTAAATCATATTCAGTACTATCTAGCTCTTATCATAATCAGAAAAAAGAGGGGTGGTAATTTTATGGAGAAATACTATGCCTATCCCTAAGATGGTTAGTTCTTATAAAGATGATAAAGGTTTACTATGCTCAATAACTTTGGAAATTAGTAGAAAATTCTATACCTTTATTAATTTATATTGGATTCCTGGAATAGGAATTCAGACTGCTAAACAGCACCTAGACCAAGTTGTTCATATCACAAGAGGCAGTATGGTATTAGGGGTTTATATCATAAGTTCAAAGTTTGAAAACTTTGAATCTGAAATGATCGACATCATATGAGCGAAGTTTTCAAACATCAAACGTTTCAACGGAGATCACCATAGGGAATATTTCCCTTCACTTCAATGTAGTGTGATCTCGTAGTTGGTATATTGAAAGAGCATGGGGTGTGGGGGCACAGCCCCCCATGTGGGAGGTGCAGGGGGGCTTGCCCCCCTGCATACAGTGTTCAGGTAGGTTTTTTTGTTTTTAGTTTGTTTATATTTTAAGTTTGTTGTTTGAAAACTTTGTTCATATGGAGTCGATCATATGAGATTTGAAGTTTTCAGACTTTGAACTTATAATATAGACCCAGTATTAGCAGGAGACTTTAATTGTATTTTAAAGGATGAGGACTCTAACACCACTAGAAAGAAAATAATATCACTGCCTGCTAAAGAATTAAAAATAATTATTGATCTAATCAAGTTAAAGATATACAGGATTTTTCAGATCTAGACTCAATTTTTTTTACTCGCTACTCGCATAGGCATGGAACTCAGTCCAGAATTGATAGAGTTTATATATCAAATCACCTAATAAATGGGCTAGATAAGGTTAAAGTTATATTGTGTCCACTTTCAGACCATTCAGACCACAATGCTATAACTTTTGAACTAACCCTAAAGCAAAACGACAAGTGTTTTCTTTAAATACATACCTGCTTATATAACTAACTTGAAGGACTTTAATGATTATTTTCTAAAATAAATTCAAAATTTTATGGTTGCCAATTACATGAAAGACACATCTGAGATATATTTATGGGATGATTTAAAAGCATAGTTATATGGTAGAATTATATCCCGGTATTCTTTAAAGAGAAAACAATGGGATAAAGAGCTGATTGAATTGTAAGAACAAATTGATAAATTAAAATTAGATAGTCAAGAAAGTCAATTGCTGTAACTCTATGCTGATATTTTATACTTTCCATATGCATGTTAACATTATTTTTGAAAACAGTTAATGCCTGTCTTCTCCTAAAAGTAAGGGGGTGCTTATTCTATAATCTTGGAAGGCATTGTGTAAAGAATCTGTCACACTGTTTATTACTCACATTTGTTTTTAGTATTAGGTTCATAATATAATGCTAGTTAACACAGAAATACATTCTTGGCACAGACTTTCAAAGAGATCTAGATCAGACATTGCCTTACAGATGAGCCTGAACTTCACCTCTAGGTAGCCTATAAGAAACAGAATATAATGCCAAATGCTGAAGCCTTTTTGAATCAATTAAGATTCTAGCTCTATGATTTTTCTAGTAAGGAACTGTAATTTTTCAAGCACTGTATTTAATATAGGGTTGTATCACTGAAGTATAAAGATGAAAAATTATATTCCTGATTTCTGTCAAAATGACTTTTAGTATTAGATTGATTACATGATTTGCTTTCCTGACTTTGCTTAATGCATACTAATCTAGATGCATACAATTGTCACTGAGTCTGTAAAGACTGTGTATTTTTATTATTTGACTATTTTTTGCACTCATACTGTATATATTTATTACCAGGTTCCCTGATGTTATCATGATGTTATTAGCATTAAAAATAAGCTCACAACTACTGCTTCATGTTTCTATTTTTTGTAGACCGCGTAGGACAAATTCATCATCTTTTACTGAAATCGTTGTTTTATTCAGCTTCCATTTATGAGTACATCTGCCCATAGCACATATCTAACTTTTATATCTGGGATCATAAATATAAAACAATGGAGTATATGGTCTGATAATAGCATGCCTCTAATGTGTAATAAGGCATGAGATGCTTGCTCCTAGTGCCTTTAGTACAAGGTGCATTCTCTTATAAGACCAAAAGGTACATATCAGACTGTTTTATTTGTTATGCTTTTTAAATGGACTTCATATTTATAGGGGGATTTTGGTTTCTGATTTTTTTCTGATACTAACTTTAGTTTTAAAGTTACTTGAAAATAAAACAGTTCCTTATGTATATAATATGCATGTGATACTTATTTATATAAAGCTATATGTGTTATTAGGAGAATCACCATCTTAATTCATGCGCTGGCCTGAACACCATCCACTGTTAGCGCCCAGAGTATTTAATGACATTTTAAGGATTACAGGGAAAGGAAATGGACCATGTCAGTGTAATGAAACAAAGGTAAAAATAAATAAATAAATAAAAATAAGTGCTCTTCATTTGGCCTGCTGCATGAAGCCGTTTTAATCATTAAGTCATATGGTTTTATTCTGAAATGGTTTTATTCTGAAGAAAGTGTGTTTCAATAAAGCTTGTTCGTGTGGAAAATACCAGTAGAGTCGTGCCTTGGTGGAATTGCTCTATTTTCTTTTGGTTTTGGCTGATTTTAGTACTGCCTTGCTATGTACAGTGAAATCAGCACATTCATTTTATCTTACTAATGTATTAACTTACTGCCTGCTCTTTATCTGGTTATATCACTGAAGTTAGCATTGTTGCTCTAATGTTGTTTGTCTTTTTGGCTTTTCCCGGTTAGGGGTCGCCACAGCAGAACTCCAGTTCGCCAATGTTTGGCAGTAGATTTATATGGTGCCGAGTTGCCAGCCTGATGCCAAACCTTCAGCGAAGGCACGCCCATTCACGCATGTCTTTCAGAGGCGACTCGACTGCAGGGAGGACATGCGTTGCTCTAATGACTATACTGTTATTACATTTAAGTAGAATTGCACTGTTGCAGTGTTTTTGCTGAGATATTGTTCAGTAATGATATTACTGCAATGTTGATAATACTACATTAAGTAATGTTGCACTGTTGCCAGCTATGGATACCAGAGAAATAGGAACAAAATTAGCGTATGGAAGTTACTGATTGCACTTTTTTTGATAACTGGAGTTATTGCAGTTACTGATTGCACTTTTTTGATTATTGGATTTGTTGCATTTGTGTTTGTTACTGATTACTGAACTGCTATGACATTTGAAGTTACTGCTCTGCAGTACTACAATAAAGTGTAGTGAATTGCATTGATACACTTCAGCTGCTTGTGCAAATTGCTCTATTGTTATCATATTGCAACTGCTTCCTTTTCAGTAACTGCTCATGGAACTATTGATTTAAGCTACCTGCAGCTATTGCTCTACAATCCCTGTACCTGGATCCCTTGATTTAGCCTCCCTGTAGCTCATTTTCTGCTGCTGTTAGGCAGAGACCAGATTAACGTATTATTTCAACTATTGTTTCCACTCCATCTCACTTTTGGCATTTAATGTTGTTACAAAGGTTCTTGTGCTGATGTTCCACTGTTATGGAAAGTGAAGCTATTCCTCTCAGTTACTGCTTTTGAAACTATTGGTTAAGACAATCTGATTTAGCTTGGTCATTTATATTACTTTACTGTTCCTACAATCTGCTGTCACTTTTGCATTTTCACATTTGTGAATGCCACCATTATTATTTGTGTCCGGAGTCAATCGTAGTTGTGTATTCTTGTAACCTTTTGCCACGTCATTTATTATTAACATTTTCTAGTTCAATCCATTATCCCTCTCTGTCTTATATCAATAGTCAATTATTAAGCTTTTCTATTTTAGTGTACCCCTTAATTTGCAATTGCCATTATGGAATCTCAGTTAGCTATTGCCCCTTCTTAGTCAGTTTAGTAGCTTTAGCTGCCTTGATACAGTATAGCAAGTGCCTCCATGCTTACTGAAAACACTTTATTGCTACATCACAGTGATTCAGTAAGTGAGAGATGTATTTACTGAACTTCAGATCTACCTTTGCACCTTAAAACACATTCAGCAAATACATCACACATAAATATACATACAGCACAGATCAACCTCACTATACCAATTTATCCTGACATTGTTAACAAAACAATGTCTAAGCCACTCCTACTCAGGATTAGAAAACCTCAGACATTGGTTCACAAAGCAACAAACCCACCTTCACCATACACACCCTTAGGCATTAGAAATACCTCAAAGAGTCACAAGGATGAAGACTGTAAGCCCTTATAAAACACTGAGACTGCATCCACCCCAGTATTTGTTGTAATAATAGGTAACTCTACTGTCATGCATACAGCCATCATCCTAACTGGGGTGGATAAGAATAGGGTAAAAGCTAACTGTCCTTCTGGGTAAGGATCCAAGATATTACAACATCTGTTAGATATTGTGATTATGACAAATGCATTTACAATCTGGTAATGCTCCATGGGGTGGGGGGTGAATGAACTTAGCAACTCTGCCGAGAGGGACATGCAAAAGGATATTACTTAGCTTGCTATGCATCTGTACAAAATCAAACTCCCATAGCATAATACTAATATACTTTATTACACAGCAGCTGATTTCTACTAGACTCTTTTTCTGTACTTCTCAGCATACTATTGTCTATTAACCTTTCATAAATTGCCAGCCCAGTCATACTTTATACATCTGGCTATTTCTCCTAAGCATAATACCCCTTCCCTCATCAATGATGCCTGTCTCTCTTGTTTCTGCCCTAATCTTGCTTCCACTATTCATCCTTCTCAATATCATATCATCTCCCCACACTCTTAACCCCTGCTCATAATGTTCCTACCAACCCACACACACATACCTTCTCTTACCACAGTGAACCCATAGTAATCTCTGCATTTATCTTTCCTATTAACACCCAACTCCCTGAAATAAAAATTCCTCCTTCCCACTCATCAACATCTAAAGATATGGCAAAATACCATAGCACCTTCCCACTAAATAGGAAACTATACTATTTCCCAAGGATCCTGCTCTTATCAGGTGATATACATGCAAATCCTGGACCGACTACTAACTCTACCATCCTACTAAACACCTCTCCCAACTCTAGCCAACCATCCACAACCAATAAACAAACCTCATTCTATTCTATCAATACACATAGCTTCCTTAACAAAGCAAGCCAGTTTCATTCATGGATATCGCAGCATACACCAGATGTTATCTCTGTAACTGAAACGTGGCTTAAACCACAAAATCAAGATAAAGATATACTCTCCCCTGGATACAATATACTTTGCCTAGATTGCCTAAACAAAAAAGGTGGCAGAGTTGCCATAGTTTACTTCAATAATTTCACTCTCTCCCATTCTAAGCAACCATCCCCCTTCTTTTCACCTGCTGAAGTACTTGCAGCAAACCTTAAACTCAACAACTATACTACCATTACAGTAGTACCCATCTATATTCCACCTGGGGCTAACATTCCCCTCCTGGAAAACATACTCTCACACCTCTCCCAACAAATCCCAAATGAAACCATCCTCCTTGGGGTAGAAACATTAACTGGCAAATCCTTAACAATCCTAACTCTCCATGTCACATAAATCTGTATGGATTTACTCAACTAATCTCCCAACCTACCCATGACAGTAACTCTCTTTCTCCAAGCTCCCTGATTGACTGGATACTTGTTTCTAACCCTAGCAAATACCACTTCCCACAAACACTGCCAGACTCCCCGAGTGAAAACTCACCGATAAAAGTCCTCAGACATACTCCCCATTTCTCTAAGCCTCATAGGCTTATCACCTGCCGAAAACTTTCCAGTTTTTACTCTGAAACTTTTAGAACCCTCCTCTCTAGAATTAACTGAACTTCCTTACCCAGCTTCCACTGTATGATGCAGTTAAGGCCTTCAACTCAACTTTCCTTAACATCTTAAACTCGCTAGCTCCTCCTAGAAAGGTCCAGATAAAAGCTAACATATCACATTGACTATCTAAAACCACTCTCACCCGTATGAAAACCAGAGATAAAGCCTGGAAAAGATGGGAACAATCTAAACTCCCTATTGACTTACAAAGGTATAAAAGAACCTAGAAATCAATCAAAAAAGCTCATCAATAAAGACAAAAAAGATTTCTACTACAATCCCCCTCAAAATTAAAGTCTGATCCAAAAATGTTTTGGAATGCTATAAATCAGAATCTACATCCAGGCAATCCAACCTCACCAAATCCATGCCCAGACAGATCACCTGATGAGTCTGCTAACATCTTCAACATTTATTTTATTGACTCAATATCCAAACTACTTAGCACCAACCTGTCTAACATCAGAACTAATAACCTCCCTGAAACTTCTTCAACTACCAGCTCTGAAAACTCCTTCAGTCTTAAACCTGTTCCCACTACCTATATCAAAACTCTACTCTCTAAACTAAAACCATGCTCTGTATCTGCTGACAATACCCCTTCTTATTTTCTCCAAATTGCAGCTCAATCCCTTGCTCTGCCTGTATCCATCCTAATATATTGCTTTCTCTCTGAATCTAAAGTTCCATCAATCTGGAAACAATTCTACACCCTTCCTATTCATAAAGGAGGTAACTCCTCAGAAATCTCTAATTTCAGACCTATTGCTATCCTCTCCCCTGTCTCCAAAGTTCTCAAGAAATGCATACATAAACAAGTTTATTCAGGAAAAACAGCTCACTCCCACTAAGCATGGTTTCCGACCCAAGCATAGTACCACCACAGCTCTACTTTGCTTTCTCAACACTATTTCCCTTGCCAAAGATGATCACAAACTCATATCATGTCTATTCCTTGACCTCTCTAAGGTTTTTGATACTGTCTTTCACTTTATGCTACTAAACAAACTAACAGACCTCAGCTTTTCCTGTGATACAGTTGCATGGTTCCCTAACTACCTCACTGACAGACTGCAGTCAGTAAGATGGCACTCTGCACTATCAACTCCCCTTCCAGTAAAAATGGGTGTCCCCTAAGGATCCATTCTTGGGCCATTACTTTTTAATATCTTCACCAACTTACTCCACTCCTTCTGTCCTCTGTCTGCCATTGTCCAATATGCAGGTGACTCTACTGTCATCACTATTGCCAACTCACCCTCAGAACTTCTGTCTTTTACCCAGCCATTCTTTAACTCTGTAGAGACATGGCTCACAAATAACCAGCTCATCCTCAACCCCACAAAAAAAAAAAACTCCTACTTTTTCTTCCTAAAACCGTTAACCATATCAAATCCTCCTTTTCCATAATGTCCCTAAATAATACTCCCATTGAAGTCGAATCTATCACCAAACTACTTGGCATCACCATCGATGATCAACTAAAATTTGATCTACACATAAATAACTGCATCAGAAAAACCCATCAGAAGCTAGGACTCCTGTATAGAAATACAAAATTCCTCACCACTGAAGCTAGAATTACTCTTATGCATGCTTACCTTCTACCTTGCTTAACATACTGTTCTCAATTTTTTACAAATCTTAACTCCTCCCTACTTACCAAGCTAGAGACAACCTATCATAGCTGGATTCTCAGCTCAACAAACCTATAAATCACACCACTGTCTCTCCCTAAAATACCTGAATTGGCTAGAGCTACTTCACCTGCTTCTCCAATATCAGCTCCAAATCATACACTCCATTCTATATCAGCCATCTTTCTGTCCAGCTCTATCATCCCTCATCTCCTATTACTCCCCTACAAAACATCTCCGAAGCTCATCCCAAGATCTACTAAATGTTTACAAACCCAAGTCAAAGACTGGCCACAACTTGTATAGTTACCACCCCTCTATGAATGGAACAATCTCCCACTACAAATTAGGACCCTCACACACCCCAAACAATTTACGTCAGCCACCAAAGAGTACTTTAATAAGCATAGAACCTGCCTTTGTACTCACCCTCCCTGACCACAACCATCTTACATAATAACAATCAATCTTCACTACTCCTTACTATCCTTCCTACAATCATCCTATCTCTGCAGACCTAACTGCATTATTCCTTTTCCCCTAACTACCTCAAATTTACTTTCTTATTTCCACATCTATAAATATCACTGAAGTTACTCTAATTTACTTTCTTATTTCCGTACCTATAAATACCTCTTAAATTACTGTAACAGTTTATATAATGCATAATATATAGGATATACAGCTTACTCCCTATGCTTTTGGTGTAAGTTAATAAGCCTTTGTTAGCAGCTAATTGCTCTTAGATTTGTAAAATATTTTTATTACTTCATGTTACTTACTATGCTTATTTATCTGTCTTTCATTTTTATATTTCTAAATGTTTGTAACTACTGTAAATGATTTTAAATTATCATAAGATTTCTGTGCTATTTTAAACTGTTTGTACTACTTGAAGCTTTTCTCCCTGGGCCTCCACTGAAAAAGGGCATTAGCTCAGTCAGACATTCCCAGTCAACAAATGTAAAATAAATAAAATAAAATAAATCTGTTCAAGGTAGGAAAGATAGTGAGCTTGAGTGGTATTTGCTATCCCTGAGAATGATGCTAAGATTGCCAGACAAGGAACTTACATAGCTGGTAACATTTTAGTGGGATCCAGTATGTCTCAAACTCAGAAAGATGTAAGTCTTCCTATTTCCCAGTGATGGTCTGAACTTTTCTTATGATGGTTTTCACATTTCAGCTTAGGCCTTTTCTGACACCATAGAGCATTTTTAGGCAGAGTTCATCTGCTGGACATTCCATCCCAGGAAGATTGAATTAAGAACACATTAAAGCAGCTCTATTCAATGCCAGAAATCTAAATAAAAATGCCTCAACTTGAGATCTTCCTGCAACTTGAACACATTTTTGATATGGGTAGATATGGAAGTGTGATTTCAAAGCAATGAAAACATTCCCTGTGCCCGAACGTTTGGTACCTAAAATGTCTTCAGACCTATTGGCAGATGTAATACCACTATTTGTTATGGCTGTCATCACCTCATGACTGACTACTCAGGACACCAGATTTGAACTCTATGATCATCAAATCACTCTAAACAAGATGAATTACCAGAGCTCACTATAGAACAGCTTCTTTGACCTCTTCCAACCACAGTTGCTATTTCCCAACCACAATTGCTATCTCAACTCCTTAGCTGAAATCCCTGTTAGACTCAACACCTTTCTGTTGGAGAGCTTCAGCTATCTGCCTGTAAACTGGCTGATCCACACTGCCAATGGCTGGCATGCTCACTGCTATCTTGGCGTTATAAATACTAAATCCCTTGTACAAGTAGTTAACCATCTTACTAGGGTCCAAGTGTTCTTGGTCTTCTCCTCACAAATGTTGCCACATCTTGCATGCTTCAGTGTGTATCATCTCTCCTCATTAATTCAGATAATGAATCAGCGACCTTTCCTTTAAAACTGGTGTCACTTTCCCTGCAAATAGCTTTGCTTGTACGAACATCTCAACAGCAAATCCTTGTCAACTGCATGATGACCTAGAACCTAAACTAATTTCACTGCAATTTTTCTTTGACAGACTCCTAGTGTTAAAGCTGCCCATGACTCTTACATCTACTAGCACCTAAATAGGTGCATCAATAGGGCAAGCCATGTCCACTCTAAATACAATGAAAAATTAAAAAACAATCCCCTATGATGGAATACCCGTACATATTAATTGTATAATAAAGATATTATTAATGCTTCCGAAAGGTCTCATTCTATTCATCTTAAGAGTATACAAGCAAACTAGTAAAGAACTTAAGGGTACCATTAGGAATCTTAATGCTGAGTATAAGCTTAAAATACCCACTAAAAACAAATATCACTGCAAATTATCTTTAACTATGTCAAGAAATTAAGAAGTAATGCCCAGCAATGTTCAGAACTAGTGTATAACAATACTTCCCATTATTACCCAAAGGAATAGCTAATATCCTAGCTGACAACCTTCATGTCTCCATTGTAGTTCACAAAATCTTCTATCTAGCTCATTTAATTTCTAAAGTTATTTCCTCTACATCCAAAGATGTCTTAATTTCCTTTTACTCATCTTTCATAGGACCCACTATTTAATATTTACCCCTTTTAGCCTGTATTTGACTAAATGTATCGCTCAGCTTGAGAGACCTCAGATACTCCAAATTAAAACTACCAGTGTCCTCAAATCAACCAATTTTTCAGACAAAGTAGAAGCCCTCTCCCTGTACTCAACCTGCTATCAATTCATCTGTGATGATCTGCACCTACTTTTTTGAGCTATGAAATATCCAACCCTTCCTGACTTCCTATTGCTTCAAAGAGCAAATGATTCCTCAAATGCCCATTTAAGGAATGAAATCTTTATGAACAGACACATAAGAAACACTGACAAGATAGATTCATACCTCAGTGTATGCCCCTAAAGAAACAAGCTCCCATTTGCATGCGGAGCAAAGTAGCACTCTTACCACCTTCATGGTAAGCCTAAATAATTGGATAGGCGGTCTCAACCCCACCAATCTGTTTTACAATGACCTGTTCAAGGGTGGAGGGAACTTTACTGAATATGGTTTATTGGCTAGGTTTGTAATGGTACATAGACTGGTTGCCTAGTACGTACCTATAAAACTATGAGCAAATTACACACACACACACACACACACACACACACACACACACACACACACGCACGCACGCACACACACACACACACACACACACACACACACACACATACAAATGTGCAGACTGGTGCCACATTAAACAGAACACAGAGAACCTGTTTAGAATATACACAGCATAAAATGTACAATATATAACACATCACTCTTTGCTGGGTTGTGTTGTTTTCTTTCTGTGTTTTTTTTTTTTATGTTGAAAGATTTTTTTCTTAGAATAAGCAGGCATGTGATTAATTAAATATCTCATATTCAAACATTTAGCAAAGATGTGTAAGTATGATTAAAGAAATTCTTTATAAGCAATATGCATCAGACATTTGCTTTCTTAACATGCTTTTATTTGTTTGAGCACAGCTTTGACTAATTACAGGTCTGGCTGATTTAGAATAGTTTTATGCTGCTAGATAGACAAACTGCAGGATTTCCTTTTCTGACAGCTGACTGATAAACGCTTTCTATTTTTATGACATTGGTGCTATTCCCAGTTAGAAAAATAATTAATTTCAAATACGTACCTTTATGAACATGATCAGCCTACCCTTGACATAAAAGTTCAGTATCCCCAGTACACAGTGCCAACTGTTTTTATTAAAACCAAAGAAGCACATTACATTTCTTTGCTTTCCTAGACTGTAATGTTTCCACATCAACACAGGTCAATGGCAGACTGCCTGAACTAAATGCTTCCACCTGAGTAGTTTGACAACTTTTCTGGTTTTAGTCCTTAAAACAGCAACTGTGCAGATGTGACATTAAATAAATACTTATTCCCTGATTAAGGCTTGATAACAAAAGTTTCTGACCCACAAATGTGAGTATTAGAACTGCAAATACTGAACAGCAATCAGGTTTGCAAATACCAAACATAAAAAGTCAATTTCCTGCTGTTTAAGGCATGGGGGGGGGGTCTTTGCATCATGGAACTTATGAGATAGAGGGATACATTCCACACCCCACTGTTACTTATATATACTAAGTCTGAGATTACTTATAAGGGGAGTACTTCCATGCCCAGAAGCATACTTCTCAACTGTACAGATTTTCACAGAATATCCAGATTTCTGCCTCATATTTTTGGTCCATTTTTCATAACATTGTGGTTTTCTGACAAATTAGTGACAAATAATTAAAGACTAAATTTAAAAAATAATGACAGACATTTGAGTTTCAGACTTCATACCCTTTAGAAAATTCATGCTAATGCAAAACCTGTTATTCTATCCAATTTCTAACTTTGTAAGTGTGATATTTAAAAAGTGTCCCTTTTTTGGGGCCTATGTCCCACTTTTATTCATGGCGTTGTCCATATTTCTTACTCTAAGAGGTTGAGAGGTATGCGCCAGAAGGCTTGACTTCATCGTATGCAACATTAACTTGACACTTTTTTTGGCTACAGTTGGATGAGGATTTATGAGACTTTCTAATGTTAGCAACACCACTAAAAAGAGTTACAAAATAAAAGACTTGTGAAATCTTCCACATATATCAGCATTGTGTGAACAGAGTATTTTTAGAGAGGATGAGAGGAGGTGAGGCAGAGAAGAAAGAGAGAAAGAAAGAGTAAGGAAAGATAATGATTTGATTAAGTAAAATTGAAAGCGACAATAATTACTTATGCTGTCTTCGTGAGAAAAAAACAGAAAGATTTTTTTCTCAGCTTGCTGGCTAATATTATATCTGATTATGCTGGGAAGGAGAGGTGTTGACCAAATACAGCCAAATTATTTTTTTTGTCTCCTTCACCTCTTCATAAGACTAAAACAAGTCTTATGGAGTTGTTTTCCTATGTACACAGTACAAACCAACCTGTCAGCTGCAGTCTTCTCATTTGTGACTTCCAGGAATATATTCTGCTAAGAATAATTTTATTCCTATACTATATTCCTTATATCAGATCTCATCTAAGACCCTTTCATCAATGCACTTATATTTTTCAGTCCTATATTAATCCACATGCAATACTAACTTTTTTTTTACT